>NC_139907.1:6328862-6461362 GCF_905171665.1 Trachurus trachurus | reverse complement strand
AGGCCCACTTACTGTCCTCCTGTTTAAACCTCTTAAAGGCTAAAATGTGACTGAACCTTCGAGTCCAGGTTGTTTAGTTGCACATATTTATACATGTTCCAGGGCAAATCTCAGGTTGTAGACACATGTCACCAATATTTGGCTAGATTTAAGATTTTAGGACCTTTTATTAAAATCTGTTTTGGATAATTAAGAGATGAAAAGCACCAGAGCTCCACACACAATACATGTATATACAGTAAGAAAAGGCAAATAAACGTCTAATTTCAAACCTCCAACTCGTATCCTTGTTTAAAAAAGTAAATCTGAAACCTGATCAGATTTAATACGGGTTTAGAAAAAGTCGGCAAAGTCTTTTAAAAACCTAAATCTGCTCTGTTCCCTCGCTACAATGGACAGATATCGAGTCAGTCACATCATCATGAATAATCATCAAGAAGAACCAAATGTGGATTAATCCGCTGCGGAAAATAATCCCCCTAACACACGCTCCGTTTCCTCCTGTCTGAGGAAAAACCACAGTGATCAGCTGTTTGAGGAAGTTACTGAGCCTTAAAAAAAAAAGAAAGAAGAAAAAATGGTTCATTTCAGAGACTTTTTTTTAAGCATTTCCATCTTCAGGGCTCAGACAGGAAGTTGAGACGTGTTTGGAGTCGCTAACAAAACAAAATCGCTGGTTTTGGTCTTTTCCTGGGATTTTTAGGACACAAAATGAAACGCAGAACAACTCCGGCTCAATCCTGTTCAATCCCCTCCTCTCTCCCCCTCCCCTCCTCCTCCCCCCTTCTCTCACCTTCGCCGGCTTCAAAAGGCCGCCTCTCCTTCTCTCCTTCACCTGGTGGCGTTTGTTCCTCCAGGGCACGGCAGGTTTTTTCTTTCAGATTCTTTGTCTTCTCTCGCTTTTTTCTTTTCTGTTTCTTCTTCTTTTTCTCATGTGGTATTAAAGAGCCTCTGTAGTGAAGCGTCTTATTCTCCTCCTGACCACATCAGACGGAGACTCGCCGCCACCCGGGGACACGGAGATGTGTGGCGAGATGGGGGAGGGTTTTTTTTTTTTTTGTGGGATAGAGGGGTAAATCTGGAGTCATGTTACGTGTGTGTGTGTGTGTGTGTGTGTGAGTGTGTGAAGAGACCAGGAGACAACAGGGGGATTGAGTTTACAGCCGGCGGGCAACAGACCACCGGTACGTCAGATCGCCTGTCTGATTCCTACACGCGTCTGGTCTGTCGGCTAAAAGAAATTGAATTTGGCATCTCCCGACGTCACTCGAACGCACCGCCGTCGGGGGGAAACGATGAAGAAAGACGCTCCACAAGCTGAGCTATAAGTTTGTCTTTGTCCGTTCTGGTTTTTTAGTCGACGCCATGTTTTAAAGGTCGTTGATGTCATCGTCACGGTTACATGTCAGTTAGGAGCTTAATGGACTGAGGCCACGGCTAACGATCAATCAGTTTCATGATCAGTTAAAGCAGAAGTGAGTGATATATTTGTGTTAATATAAGTCTTAAATAGTTATATCTTCCGACAGCAATCACTTACATAGAGTGTTTGGACTGAAACACGGGTCTCCCAGTCCCTCTGCTCTGCTCTGAGCCGAAGAGAAAACATTTATCGTATCCTACAGTTTTTATCCAATGAGGAGAGAGAACGGCATGCAGGGCTGTGTGTGCAGCCAAGGGACGCCGTGAATGTGGCGACGTAGGGACGAGGACTGTTATGGTGCGTTCAAGGAAACTCGTATTTTTCCGACCGTGAAGTGGTACCAGTTCGATCTGGTACGAGTTCACCGGTCGGAAGTTATGAGTGGCCGTTATAGTGACTTTCACCGGTAAAACAGGTCGGAAAAACACGAGTGGGTTGCCTGAAACGCTACTAAGTTGTGACTTGAAGCTGTAATTTACGATTTCAAAAGCCTGCCTGGAACGCAGCATTAGCGAAAACGACCGGATCACTCACTTCTGCTTTAATAATGTGATTAAATCGATTCATGGTGGAACAGGATTACAGATTCCTTGTTTCCTTGCGTCACGGTGCAGCCTGGAGCAGCTGCTGGGAATCGAACCACAAACCTTTTTCAATTTATGGACAAACTACTCAAAAAAATTGATTGATTTTCTCTCGTTGTGGCTCCACATGACAAGATTTACAGCAGCTACAGTAAATCACTCATCTGAATATCTCCCAGTTATGTCCAGATTTTCCCAAAGTTCCTCAAGCCCCAAGCTTGGACCTTTTTCTGGAGGTAGATCAATTGCTCGAGAGCTAAATGTTGTTTCCTGAGGTTTAAAGTGCACATTAGTTTCTCAAAAGGTTCCTGAGGAAACTTCCTTTGGTCGAACTGAAGCTGCTGTTTCTCTAAAGAATCGATCTCTTCAGGTCACTTTGAAACAGAAACAGAAATCCAACGTTTTATCTGGATCAACAGCTGCAAGTTGGAGAAAAAATTGGATGAACTGACCCTTTAAATGCTGTTTAAACTTTAACAACAACTTAATTACGTACTTAACTACTTGGACGACATTACAAGCAGCCATCAATATCATCAAAGACGATTCACATCCACATCGAACTGTTTGACCTGTTGAACCTCTGGCCGGCGCTTCAGGTCGCTCAAAACCTGCACCAATAGACTCAAAAACAACTAATCAGCACTTTAAACACACACTAATCACAAAATGGACTTAATTTGAAGCTGCACTCTTAATACGGTTGTATTTTGTAATAGAATGAAGATAAAGGTTTTCTATTCTATTTTAATAGCAAGTCTTTTAAGGGGGAACTATTCAGGTCCGGTTGCTTTTTTTGTTGTTGCTGTTTTGGTCGCTTTTTCCACTCAGTTTGCATATTTTAAGTGTTGTACATACTCAGAGCTACCCCCCTCCTCCTCTAAGATGTTTAATCAAGGTAAAAAATCATGCATAGTTCCTCTTTAATTTGAAATGTTCAGAAAAAGTAGCCAAGACATTTGAATATTGTGGATTTTTTTGGTCCAGATCTCAGTCGTCTCCACCGTCGTCTCAGTCTGAGGTCACTGGTTCGTTCCACTGGAGGAAAAATCAGCAGCTTGTTGGGAAATCCTGTGTTTTTCTTTTTGTTTTTTGTTTTTTTTCCTCTGTATTGATACGAAGGCAGAGCTGAATCTGTGAGTTACTGAGCTGCTGCCAGAAGACCTGAGGCTGCTGTCAGCGAGGACAGGAAGAGGACGAGGTCATCAAGGAGGGTTTTTTTTTTAGTTTTTTTTTAGTTTCCCTCCAGGATTTGGAAGTTTTTTTTTTGTTTTGTTTTTTTTGCTGCAGATCTTCGTTTTATTTTCTTCTCTTCTATTGAGACGACAAAGAACGACTTTGGCCTTTGGGCAGTTTCCAGGCGGTTCCTGTTAATGAGGAGACGTCTCATTTAGTTCAGCCTTCACCTGCCACAGGTTCACAACAACAAAAACCAAAAAAAAAAAACATTTGTCATCGGACTTTTATCTGAAAAATCTTGTATTTCTTCTTCTTTTTCTTCTTTTGTTGTGTCAAGAGGAATTTGTTCATCAGCCGGAACAAACAAATAGAGAATAAAAAGAGAAGGACTCGTTTAGATGTTCAATCAAAACTGTGCTGATGAAATCTTTTAAGAATTTCGGAAGTGCTCGCCTCTCAGCAAATGAAACGTCACAAACAGACTCATTTTAAAAGCTCGTCCTGTTCATCCTTTATTCTTTAAAGGGACAACGAGGAGTTTTGGAAAAGCGAAGCGTTTTCACACTACATTTATGAGCCTCCGCGCGCACCGTAAAATTCTTTTGACCGGCGCAAGACGGACTCATGTTTTCATTCATCAAGAATTAAAGTCAGAGGTTCAAAGACGATCACATACCGTCGTAGTTCCGACCATAAACGGCGATTCAGCTGCGTTATTCTCATGACTCGTTGCGAAACCGAAAGTAAAAAACGCTGGTCGGCTCGACCAGCATCTCCGCCACCACTAATAATAACAAAATAACGATAGAGACAAAACGATATATTTATCGAAAATGGGCCCATTAACAAGTGTGGGTAGCGGAGATTCATCCACATTAACGTGAGACTTTTTTATAACCGAATAGAAACTCCTCGTTGTCCCTTTAAACCCCAGAAATCAGCAGAGGAAAAGTGAAATCATCCTTAAATGCCTCTTAGGAGCAGGTCAAACTGTTTCAAGGTTTTAAAAAAATGCATATTCCTGTTTGTCTTGGCGCTCTGTTTTCACTGAGCTGCCTTTTTTCTCCTCGCCAGGAGACAGAGCTTCTCCAAACTGCTCTCCAGAGTGTGAATCCCTGAACGCTGCTGTTTCACTTCACAGGAAACTGAGCTCAGATTTGGCAGCAGCAGCAGCAGCAAGGAGGACGACCGAGGGAAGCTGCCCGGTGCTCCGGTCGTCGGCCGTGTGGAGATAAATTTCTGTTGCATTTAACATGTTGTAAATGTCGGTGTGCAGCTGTTTGTCTTTAACCTGGATAAACAGAAACAGACAAATGGAAATGAGGGGAGAAAAAGAAAAAGCTGAATTGAGGTGAATCAGAGGTCAGGAGGTCGAACCGGGTGTGAAACTCAACACTGGATATTTGTTGTGGTGGAGCTGGGATGCGAAAAGATGGAGGTGGTTTTCTTCTTTTGGAGTTTTACCACAGGAGACGACAGTCGGTCCAAAGTCGTCTTTTTGATGCAAAGATCAGGGGTTTGATCCTGTGGACGACACTATGGCCTTTATACTTTTACATAACCAGCTGGTGTTGGGGAAACAATCAGTCCATCATAGTTTGTATATTTTATGCAGAGGTTGTTTTGTATTGATACTCAGTCGCAAAGTGTCAGTCTTTTATTACATAAATTGTAAATACAAATGGAAGTTTTTCAGTATTACTTTATCTTCTATTAGATAAAACAGATGTTGACTTTAAGTTTTACCTTCAGGACAGAACTGGCAGTAGCAAAGAACTGCGGTTATTGCTGTACTGTGTAGGATATCGCAATAGTATCGTATTGTGGTGATAATATCGTATTGTGGCTGGTCCCACTTCCTGATTGTAAATCCTGGCTGCTGTCGCCTAGCAACCTTGATGACACATCTTTTTTTTTCACAGATACTTGAGGTTTGGTTTTAACAGTCGGACCATTTATTGTGGATCTGAGCTGAAACACATCGACTTAATATTTAAAATATCTTTAAGTGTAATTTTCTTCTTTTTTTTTCGGTCAGCAAAATGCATCTTGGGAAAGAAAGCGGCTGCATGTGTTACGGTGGCTGTTTCCGATCATGTCACTCATTCACTGCTCCCTACTCAATATATACTGTAGGGAGTTCACTGGTAAAACGGAAAAAACCTGCCGCATTTAATTAAGTTTTTACTGTCACATAATTAAAACGTTGCAGATCAATGCCGACGGCGATGCGTGACCATTGGTTGTAGCTACACTACTTTTCACGCTGCATTGTGGGATACTACAGTATGAATCCACGGTAACACACGGTAACACCACGGTAACGCATGAATACTCATTAGTATGTAGTTTATAAACACAGTGCTTATCAATGATGAGTAAAACTACGTACTAATGAATATTCATGTGTTATAAATGATGAATTCAGTATTTAATGTTTAACTAATGCTTAATAGTGTTTACTTATTATAAAGTGTTACCTGAATCCAGTATTTAGGGTATATTAATTCTCACTACAAAATGGTGTAGTCGCTATATAGTGAGTAGTGAGTGATTTCAGACACAGTGAAGTGTCGTCATGTCACTGTGATGCTAATGGAATAATCATAAACTTCTTATCTTACTGTTTGGCGCCAGACTCATGGAACAGAAAACTTGAGCTCTGTGCTGAGTTTGTATTTTATTTTTTGGGGAAAGTTTTAGATTTCGCAAAACAAAGGAACTGGAAACACTAACACCTGATATCAGTGCTGAGACTCGGGTATCGTTTTGTAGCCTCATCCGGCCCGTTACCCTGAACTCTCCTCCTCCTCCTCCTTTAGTCTGACGCTGCCCATCAGTAAAATAAAACTTCACCTTCCTTCAGTCGCTGTGAAACTCTGAACCTGAACTTCTTCTCCTTCTCCTGCAGATTCTTCCACACGTTTTACCAAGAACAATTTTACGGGTTTGATCAAATTAGCGAGTGTAGATATATCAAAGCCGCGGCTGAATAATAACTCGGTAATTACCGCCTCCCCACTTCCTCCCTTCCTCCCCTCCTCCCCTCCTCCTCTCTCCTCTCTCCGGGGTTGGACCGGTCTTATCAGCTCTTAGTCTCGCTGCCTCTCTGCCTCCCGGAGCGGCTGATCTCTCCCAGGGCTTGTCTCCGTCTTATCTCGCCCTCACACTTCACGGAGAGGAAGTTCTTAGAGGGC
Organism: Trachurus trachurus; assembly: GCF_905171665.1. Lineage (NCBI taxonomy): Eukaryota > Metazoa > Chordata > Actinopteri > Carangiformes > Carangidae > Trachurus > Trachurus trachurus. The sequence goes on along the minus strand of NC_139907.1, from coordinate 6,454,979 downwards.
TGGGCCCGCCAGATAGCGACTGACCTGTCTCTTCCCTCTGGAGCGGTTTCTTTTTTAAGGGAAGCTGCAATCTGTGAACTGAACTCAAATGGCTGACTAGATTATTCCCCCCTCTCCTCCTCTTCTCCTCCACACCCTTCGCTGTCTGAGGACGGGTGTATTCGTCTGTCTCTCCTTAATGAAGCAGGAAAGCTGCCTGTGGACTCAGGTGGCACTTCTTTGAAGCTGCCGCCCTGTTGGGAGTTTGAACTCGACGCAGAAGGAGGCAGCGGTGGAGAGGTGGGGGGGTTTGTGCACGTGTCAAAGGCAGAAATCTTGACAGAAGTTAAACGACTCTCATAAATCTGCAGCTTTGCCGCCGCCTCCTTTTTAAAAACCGTTTTTCTTTCTTTTCTTCGTCTCTCTGCTTTGCTGCTTTGCTTTGATTGACTTGTGTGATGATGTGGCGTCGGAGCCTCCGGAGTCGCACTTTGTTCCCAAACAGCTAATCAAGGTGGAGGATCTTTTTGGAGTGAAAGCTGCTGAATCTCCCAGTGATGGCTTTTCTTCCACTGTCAAAGACATGAAAATATCTCCTTTTTTTTAATCAAAGCTGGTTAGATTTTCCCTCTTTGAAGCGTGTTGCACACCTGAGGATTTCAAAATGCCGCTTTTTTTCTTTTTCTTTGTCAACACAATTAAAACGTCTCTTGTTTCGTGCTCTCGCAATCAGCTCCATCGTCGTCGCCATCGCCACCTTCGTCGTCTCGAGGCCTCACGAGCGTTGCAGCGTTAAAAAAATGCAAATTGCCGTTTCAGCATCTCTGCAGTTTCTAAATAATAAAGCGGGGCTCCACATCTAGAAAGCATATCGTAATTGAAAAGAAAGTGTGTTAAGGTAGATCCGCTTAGACGCCAGTTAAGCCTATTAAGGTTTTTATCAGGAGTCACAGTGCAGTTTATTTGCTGATTAACCCTGATGGAGGAGGAGGAGGAGATGCAGCGGCATGCTTTTTTTTTTTGACCAGCTACTGTTTCCTGTTTCAGCCTCTGAGACGTCGCCACCGTGAAAAAATGTTCACCACAGCAGATTTCCCTGAGTGTGTGTGTGTGTGTGTGTCTCCATCTTGATTTATTTGTGTGTGTTTGTGTGTTTGTGACAGACAGAGCTGCTGACACCGGGGAGCTGGACCTGAGTGGGATCGATGACAGTGAGATAGAGCTGGTACGTATACATACACACACACATACACACACATATACACCGACACACACTCTTGTTCCTGGAGGCTCATCAGAGAATCAGATCGCCGCCTCACCACCACTGCAGCTGCATCTTAAACATCTGCCTCCACCTTCACACCACAACATCCAACAGTGTTGCTCCTGAGTTTCTAGTGAATCTCTGTGACCTTTCAATAAAGATTTCTTCAAATGAACGATGATCAATGTCGTGAGTGAGAGTTGAATGTTTCAACGTTCGTGCACTTTTTTCTCTTCAACTGCTGCTTTTTATTGGAAGAAAAAGTGATGCAGCACCTGAGACTGTCTCAAAGACGAGGACATAAAATGACTCACGCAAACATTCAGCCTGTAAGATGCAGAGGAGTCGTGAGTTACACTTGTATAGAAAGAAAGAAGAAATGTCGACATTTTCTATGAGAAAATTAACAAATTTACAAGATTTTACTGTCTTTTTTAAAATCTTCTCTTCAATATATCAAGTGCTGCTCGTCTTTCAATATCAAATTTAAATACCAAAGGAGTAAATGAGTGTCGGTGTCAGCAAGCCAATCAGCACGCAGCATGCTGGGACTTGAGATCTAATGAGATTTGTGTTTGGCTGTTGATCTACACACGCACATTTGAAACCGAATTTCAAAATAAAACTCAAATTTGTACCATAACGTGCTCTGTAATTTTCTTTTTGACCAATCTGGAGTCAAAAAAAGTCTAGTTAAGAATCAATATCAAAGTCAATGTGTTAATATTAGTGCTGATATCAATACCTGTAATAGGTTTTTACAAGTTGAGCAACAATAGAAACAACAGGTTATCATCTACAAAGTAAAAATTAATGTTTTAGGTTTCAGAAAACGAGACCTGAATGTTGTAACTGTGTTTATTTGTGTTCAGTCTCTGGGTTTAATGTGTTAAATATACACACAATATAAATGATATAAATTCTTAATGAGGAGCTGAGTCGTTTTAACCATCAACAGCACTGAGTTCACATTTCGAGCTCTGGCTGTGTTAATATTTGTTACAAGTGCTCATGAATTTAAGGAAGGAGATACGTAGTAATTCTCCTCCAGATGTGAAACCACTTTTAGTTTCGTTGCGATAACTTTTCCCTGAACTCCTCTGACGGTCGTTCTGCTCTGCTCTGCTCTTCTCTCCGTCTCTGCAGTATCTGCTCGATGACAAGGAAGTCAAAATCAAGACGGCGCTGTGGATGGCGGAAAACTCCGACTACCTCAAAGAGCAGAAAGGTACTGTCAGGATGCAACACGATTTCTGTTTCAAAGCACAATCCAACTTTCTGTTATTTATTTTTTGTTTAGTTTTTTGCAATGCAGAGGCTTGGTGGTTTGTCCCACAATGCACCTCCTCAGTGTTTTTATTTTTTATTATCAGATAAACCTCCACCTGAACCCGCCACTGTGTTTTCAGCCTGTGGCCTGTTGTGACTTCCCTCTGTGTCGTATTGATACCGGCGTTATCTCACAGTTTGTATGTTCAGACTCTTCCCTGCTTGTTTTTTTTTTTCCCCAGAAAAGGAGGCGAAGATAGCGAAGGAGAAGGCGCTCGGCATCTACAAAGAGAAGAAGGTAACGGCAGGAGGCCTGACGAGCAATAAGATAAGGAGGAGAAGGAGGAAACAGGAAGTAGATGGTCAGAGAGAAATGCACCAATAAGATCTGGTTTCGCATGAATTTGGTCATAACCTGAGGATTCAAAGTGACAATATTTTGTTATTTATTCAAAAACCACAGCGTAAATACTCTCAATCTGATATTATTCATAGTTTTCCTTCATTTAAACCAGAGTTATGATCTTTAGATTTAGGCCTGATCGACCTGTGACCTTTTCTCCTCATGTAGCTCGACTCAGCAAAAATAATTTCTCTTCTACGTAGATAAAACTTCTCTCAGCTCAGATTTGTTTTGTTTCAGCAGCTTTTACAGAGGCCAAAGAGTCAAAACTATTCAACGTCTCAGAGGGAAAAAAAGAAAAGAAAGAAAAAAAGACAGATTTAGGTAAAAATACAACATGTTTGTTCAGCAGAAAAAGAAAAAATAGTTTCAGTCTTTCCGATCCAGTCCTTTCCTAAATACATTTCAGTCAAACACACTGATCTCTAGAGCTCTTTAAGTGGCGTTTAATGACCTGTGTGCGCTTTTTAAAAAGTTTTTCTGTCATATAAAGAAAACATAAATATCCTACAAATCAATAATCATTAGTTTAAGCTCTTGTAACTGTGTTATATTGAGTTACAGCCTGACTGACCTGTCAACACCTGGTCACATAATGTTATAACAGTGAGCTAAAACCAAATGCAATGACTCATCACAGTCACTTATTCAGTCTGCAGTTCATGTAAACATAAACTTATTATAACTGCTGCTGATAATTATTCTCAGTATTGATTTATCTTTGCTTTTTCTTTTACTCTACATGTCAGAAAAACTGGAAAATGCTACAAATGGTAGAAAATTTTGACTATTCTCACTTTTCAAAATAATGAGACCAAAACCCAAACAAGAATTCACACTGATATAAAATGAAAAAACAAACAAAAATCTAAACATTTTAGGAGCTGGAACTGATTTTTTTGTTTGATAGACAGATCAGATAAAAACCCTTAATGAATTAAAGGGATAGTTCAACATTTTGGCAAATTGGCCCATTGCCATAATCCCTCCCTCATATTAGTAGGTTCGTTACCTTTAATTATCGGTCAAGCTATTTTTAGAACGGCGGAGCAGAGCCGCAGAGTTTTTTTCGAGGTAAATGCAGAGACTGCTTGCCCCTGATCAGTGGTTTTGCATGAATTTACATCGAAAACAACTCTGTCTCGTGATGTTCTGTTATTATCTCATAGCGTGGTGAATGTGCAGGTCACAACTTGTCCACCAGAGTGTTTTGGAGTTGTTGGATTGTGTATTTGGTGAGTTTGATGAGGGAAACCAAGAAATCCCATTAGCCTCCGTAGCGTAGCTCTGAGCAGCTCACGGCTCTGCTCCGCCGTTCTAAAAACAGCTTGCACCGACAATTAAAGGTAACAAACCTACTGCTATGACTATAGGGATTATGGCAATGGGGCCAATTTGCCAAAATGTTGAACTATCCCTTTAACTAAATAATTGGCTAATTATCTTGTTATGAGAAATAGATATTGGGAAGTCTGTCAGCGCTCAGACAGATGTTGACACAGGACGGACAGAGAGATGGAAACAGCTGGAGGCTGACAGCCAGGTAGACGACACACAGAGGCCGTGTGAAGCTCCAGTTAAATCAGATCTCTGTGAAACTGGTCTCCTCTCATTTCCCATTACTGGTTTTTGGCTCAGCGCGGACTCTTTGTTAGCCCCAACATCTGCTCGCTGGTTTTAACTAGCTGGATTAACGGCAGTGGAACAGAGACCTAATGAGACACGGAGCCTCCTGACAGCACTGATCCAGCAGCAGCAGCCTGTCACAGCGCTGACAAATGACTGAATAAATAAATAACAGGAAGGGCATCCTCCTCCTCCTCCTCCTCCTCCTCCTCCTCCTCCTTATTCTACTCCTCCTCGTGTTTTATGCATGATAACGTCGGCATCCATTTGTGGTTTATAAATCAGATCTGTGAGGAAACTGGGCGAGAATTGAAGACGTGTGAAATCGTCGTGGGGTTTAAAGTTTTTTGCATTTTCAGTGTGAAGGGAAACTCTGATGATCTGTGGCCAGAGATGATTGGAGTTGAGGTCAAGGTGACTGTGGAATAACTGAGGCTGGGTGATGACCTCAATCTGGAGTCTTAATTGAGATAAATTGTTGATTACAGAAATGTGTTCGGCTGTAAATGATCCTTTATTGGTCTGAAATTGCCCAGTGTTGAGGGTAAATCCCCTGCGCTCTGGGACCGATGCAGCTGAATAGGAAGATGAAAATTATTCCCAGATAACATTTGACCATCATGACCTGTCTCCAGTGTTTCCAGCATCTGATTAAAGGGATAGTTAAACATTTTGGCAAGTTGGCCCATTGCCATAATCCCTATAGTCATAGCAGTAGGTTTGTTACCTTTAATTGTCGGTGCAAGCTATTTTTAGAACGGCGGAGAAGAGCCGCGAGCTGCTCAGAGCTATGCTACGGAGGCTAATGGGATTTCTTGGTTTCCCTCATGAAACTCATAAAATGCACAATCCAACAACTGCAAAACACTCTGGTGGACAAGTTGTGACCTGCACATTCACCACGCTATAAGATAATAACAGAACGTTACCACACAGAGTTGTTTTAGAGGTAAATACAGAGACTGCTTGCCGAAAAACTGCCCTTGACAGGAACGCGCATCAGCGGTTTTGCATGAATGTACCTCTAAAACAACTCCGTCTCATAACGTTCTGTTATTATCTCATAGCGTGGTGAATGTGCAGGTCACAACTTGTCCACCAGAGAGTTGTGGAGTTGTTGGATTGTGTATTTGATGAGTTTGATGAGGGAAACCAAGAAATCCCATGAGTCTCCGTAGTGTAGCGTATGAGCAGCTCACGGCTCTGCTCCGCCGTTCTAAAAATAGCTTGCACCGACAATTAAAGGTAACGAACCTACTCCTAAGACTATATATAGACTATGTACGTATATACAATTTGCCAAAATCTTGAACTATCCCTTTAAGTTGTGTTAATTATGTTAATATTTGCTACAGCCAAGAGGCCCCTCGAAGAAGCGTCCCCCGATCCGAGCCAGCACGGCCGACGAGGCCATCGAGAAGATGCTGGAGCAGAAGAGGATCTCCTCCAAGATCAACTACGACGTCCTGAAGGACCTCAACATCAAGCCCGGCGCCAGCCCCGCCCGCAAGCCCGAGGCCGTGAAGAAGGAGCCGACGGCCGCCAAGCTGACGGGACGCACCCCTAAACCTACACGAGCCTGTCTGAGCCTCAGCACGCCGCTAAGCACCCTGGGAAAAAGGTCAGTGGGATGCTCGTTTTGTACTCTAAAGTATTGGAAATAATCAGGTTTGATCAGGGATTTAATTCTGGTGCCTTCGTTAAACCAACCTCTGTTTTTAGTGACCAACCGCTTTAATGATTTAAAACCAATAACAAAGAGCGAGGGGTTTGTGTGGAGCTTCGAACCCTCAACCATCTGTCAATCAAAGACACCATGACCTAAATTAAGTCTAAATAAAACATAAACGGGCGAGAATTATGAACAGAAACAAGCAAAAAAAAACTGGATACACAGGAAGTAAGGTAACCTATAGTACTAGGTACTAGGACTGTCAATGAATATTTGAAATTCGAATGTATATTCGAATCATAGTGATAAAAATGAAATTCGAATATTAAAATATGATATTCGAATATTAATCATTTATTTTTAAATTATCTTCACGCGCACAACCACAACAACAGCAACTACAACTTCCTCCTACAAATGCACGGTCGTCGGTGTGACGTGCAGAACGCAGCAGGATGCAGCAGGACGACTCCTCAGTCCATGAGTTTCATGTCTCAGACCGGATCATGTCAATCCAGCTGCAGGAATATCCGGGGGACAGGAGCGCCCCGGTAACCGTAGTAACTCACACACACCCAGACACACACCTGTCTGTGTGTGGTCACGTCTGGAGAGAAGCAGCTTCTCTGTTTTCCCAAACTACCGAGTGACAGCGTTAATCGCGCATAAAAAAAATTGTGCCGTTCACTGAGAGCTATGATGATCCTCTGCACTTCATCGCGACTGTGCTTGATCCGCGTTATAAGGATCATTACTTGGATGTGGGAAGAAAACATGCCGGCTCTTATCCCGTTTCCCGAGCGAGCTGTTTGCTCGCGTCATCACAAAACGTTTGACATGAATTGATAAAGGCCGAGTAAAACGCGGTCTTTTTCACGTATTAATATGCATATAATGTCGTTGCTGATTTGCATTGTGTAGCCGTTTGTTTTGTGTAATGTAAGCTGTTCAAAACGTGTTTGACATGCGCTGATAATAAATACAGGCTACCGCTATAAAAGTCCATCTCTTTGTATTGATTTTTGGAGAAAATATGAAAAAATAGAAATTCGAATTTTATTCGAATATCTGTTTTTTTTAAGAGGCAATATTCGAACCTCATTTCTGCCATTCGTTGACAGCCCTACTAGGTACTAAATGGAGAAGGGGTAGGAATTAATAAGCTAATGCTTCTTCCTACTACTTTTCAAACATACAAAGGGTTTTATCGACTAGTGCTTATTCACATGTTTGAAATAAAGCATTAAAAAAAAAGAAAAAAGAAAGAAATCAACTGTAAAAACCAAACTGTTTTTGCCATAAACTTGTTAAATTCTGTTGTAAAATCAGACATTTTAACATCTATGTCTATGGAGTGACTCATGTCTTCACCAAACTGACATTTTAAGTCTTTATATGACATTTAAAAACAAGATATAAAGTAAACTAAATTATCTAAGGTCGATTAAGAAAAATAAGAAGAAAGAAAACGTATCATTAAAAAACTGAAACAAAGATAGATTATTTATTTTATGTATTTTGTCTTCATTTGGTGCCTACATTACCCACAATGCAGCTCAGCCATCCCTCAGTTTGACAGGATGTGTTAATGCTACCAGAGGCTAATGAAGCCTGGAGCAGCAGAGATGAGATCCACACCCCCACGTTTTTTTTTTTTTTTTTTTTTGTTCTTTTTCTTTTTTTCGTCTCACTTTCAGACTTCAGAGCGACGCTGAATAAAAAGTCACATCATTTATCAGACTTTACGCGTCTCCCTCTGGAGACACAAAAGCCTTTTATACTAATTGTCTCCCTGCAGCTAATTGTCTCTACATCACCCTTTTTAGCATTAAATCTGATGGCATTAAAGATGAAGTCTCCACCGTGGTAGTGTGAAGCTGAACATATTAAACAGCTGGTATTTATAGGACATGAGTGACTCTGACCTGTTAACCATAATAATAATACTGTAATAGGAAGAAGAACTTTCTCTCCTTCTCCTCATCGTCATCATGAGTGTGTGTCGTCCTCTTGTCGACACCGATACCTGACGTGTCAACAGGAGTTTAAACCCGCTGATTCCCGCTAAGGATTTGTTTTTTCCAAAGAAGTGACGACTAGTGAGAAAACTAGAGACTTTTTAGTTGATGAGTGTTTCCAGTATTGAACCATGAGCACGAGGGTTTTCTCTGCTGAGTGACGGACAGAGGAGCAGCACAGAGTGGAGTCGTCAATATTAAGACCCGTTGCCCGTGAGATCGCCGTCATTGCATGCAATACCGGGGTATAGTCGTACTCTTTTGCGTCTATTTCCGGAATGGAAAATGAGAGCGACGTAAATTCTTTTTTTTTATGAAAGCGGGACACTTCAGCCTTTACATTGATCCCATCTGTATGTTTGTAGCTCACCCGGTAGCCAAGCAGTCAAGCCGGTAAAATCGGCTGTCCAGTAGGGATCTGTGTGCCGTCACATGACAGGCTAAAATCCAATGAGAAAGCTGTGAGCTGAGGTCACATGAGCGGCCAAAGATCGTTTATCTACATCAAGATGGTTGCTCTGTTGTTGCCGTGTATGATACTATCAGGAAATCTCCCGAATCATTTAAAAAAAATGATTTGCTACGCTGGTTCGTGCAGCTGCGCGTGAGTTTTTCTCTGTAGGCCTACACACATACACCGTTCATTTGAGTTCCTGGCCCGCTAATTTACACAAGACAGTTTATTCACCTGTTGAATACCGATTTTGCATGGTACCTGACCCGATGCAGGACTCTAGCACAGAGCAAACAAACAAACTTGTATTTGAGTTGTTCTATGATAAATTTGTCATCATTTCTAAGCATGTAGGAGATTACTTCATACATAAGTCAGAGCCACAGTCTGCACATCTTTAAATCAGACTTCTGGGGCTGAGAGAGGAATAAACATAGAAACAAACTGGTTAAATGTACAAAATAAGGTGTAAGGTGTAACTGTTGAAAAAAAAAACACTTCTTCAAAGCATGAATGGGACAGGGGGATGTATTAGTGTGTGTATATTAGCGTAGCAACTGAAAATGTCCTGGAAAATGATTTGTGGGAACCCTCAACCTGAATCTGTGTTGAATTCCCCTCAAACCATTAAATAATCTTCCGATGCAAACAACAGATGCTCGACTGAATAACTGTGAGATGAGATGGATGCAGAGTGTTTTTGTTTACTGGGGTCTGATGCAACAGCAGCCGTTACTCTGACCGTTACCACACACGAACACACACACACACATACACACACAAACACACACACACTCTTCACCAGCCATGTGACGGCAGTTTCCTTCATAACGATGATGCGGCACTTCTTCTGTCACCCACAGTAATCACCTGTGACAGGGCGACAGTCTCCTGTGGGATTTTCTCTCTCTACACCGTCTCTGCCAGGATTTGTCTCTGCCTGTTGCCCCCCCCCCCCCATCCCCTCACCCCTCTACCACCCTCATCCTCACCCCTCCACCACCTCCACCTCTGCACCTCCCTTTCACGACATGCATTCACAGGCCTGATCCATGCCGAGTCTTTCAGATGAACTTAATGGGTTTTCTGCAGTGCAGAGAAAAGCTGAGGGGCTTTTTTCAGTTTGTTTGGTGTTGGGGGAAATTGGTTTCCTATGGCTCTGTTTTTAAACCTCTTTCACTTAATGTTGGTTTTAGGTACCATCTTGCAGCTTTATAGGAGTCTATAGAGGCAGCTGTTTGGTGATTAAGAGGGATGTAAACCCCTCCTCCCCCCTCCATCCTCGTCTTTCCTCGTCCAGTCATCTGGCTGCAGTTCGCCCGGCCTTCGTAAACCCTGTCCTGAGCTCTGCGATAATGCACTGTATTTGGTCTCAGACCCACGGAGGAGTTTGATAAGTTGGCTGTTTATTGCAGCTGGGCCAGCTTCTTTTCAACTCAAATAAAATGTATTTATAAACCACTCCTTAACAAAAAAAAACGGGGGCCCTATGCAAAGTGACAGGGGACGTAAACACAGAGAACAAACACAGAGCGGCCTTGAAGTTTTGAAGCCTGAGAGAGTGTGAACGGGGTCACAAAGAGGCAGGAATTCACTTTGTTAAAACCTCTGAGCTTTTTCTGCAGCCAGACTCTTATCAAGAGAAACATGCTAATGATAATTTAAACTGTGTTTAGGCGTCTTGTGGTTCAGGGTTTGGAAAACGACGTCCATTAATCACAGGGTTGGAGGTTCAATCTCTGGATCCTTCTGTCAAAGTGTCAAAGTGTCTTTAAACATCTGTGCGTGACTCTGTGTGTGTGTGTGTGGAGCCAGTTTATTTTGTAGTCATGTGTAACAGTCTGATATATTATAATTTGATGTACAACCAAGTTTGTGTTGTTGCATTGAACTGAAAAAAGGGAAAAAGAGGAAAAGAATAAGAAAAAATGGCAAAAACAAAAACAGACGAACAGAAAGAAGAAGAAAAAAAGAAACAAAGAAATTGAAAACACACATAGGAACATAAACATTACAGAAAGACAGGAAAAGCTGAAAAATTAGAAAAGTGCATGGAAAAACAAAACAAAACACAGATGCACATGCACAAAAAACACATGAATACACGAGGAAAACTGAAACAAAGCTGAAACAAAATAATATAATGGAAAAACGGAAAACAAAACTGAGAAAAATGGAAACAAAAAAGAGAACAACTTTTAAAAAAAAAACACAAAAAGTGATGAATTGAGAAACAAAAGACCAAATAAATGGAAACAGAAAAACCCTGAAAACAGAAAAAATCTGTGCAAAATCAAATAACCCTGAACAACGGCGTGAAAACACTAAAAACCCGAAGTAAAGAGGAAGTGCGTCCGCTCCCGCTCTCGGGGGAGAACACACCTTCTCTGACACAATGATTGATGACACAGATTATGACGCATTATCACACTTCCCATTTAGAGGATGGTAATGTGATACCTCATTGATTGTTGTGGGGAAATTGCCTTTGTGCCGGCGCTGCTCCTCCTCGGGGAGGTCAGGGGTCGCTCCTCGCCACAGTGGAGCCGCCGGCGGTGGCGGCGTTGGTGGTGGTGGTGGCGCTGCAGCGTCGTCTTGCTCGAGGACACTTCAGCAGAGCGAAGCGGGATGAGGCTTCGAGTGTCGTATTCATCCTCCTCACAATAGTGAAGGACGCGGAGTAAATGAAAACACTTTGTTAAAGTGGATCCTCCATGTTTCCAAACACGGTGAAGGATGAAGCCGATCGCCGGGTAACGATGTGTCGACCTCGGCCGCAGCGTCGCGCTCTGGTTTCACACAACTCCAGCAAAGGTGAACTCTGTGTGTGTGAATTAGTTTGTGTGAGCATGACGGCTCCATGTTGTAACCAGACTCTACATCAGTTCATGTTTCACAGACATGATCCATGTTTACAAGAGGAAAAGTAGAGACACTGAACCTTGAAAAAACCTAAAAGTAACAAATCAATGGTTTCTTGTGGCTTTATATGAATCTATTAGAGAGAATCATTACTTTAAGTCGCTTAAATTATAAGTATATAACTATAAGTTTTCTCAACACATTGCAAAGACACAAACATGGTACAAATTCAGGAAAAAAATCCTCATCAATTTGACAACGTATGTGCTACAAACACTCACAACACAACAATACAGATATACACTACTCACAAAAAGTTAGGGATGTTTGGCTTTTGGATTTTTCTTCTTTCTCTAAACTTTTGAATGCACATGTCCAATTGTCCAGTGTTTCAGTACTTACTGAACAACAAGCACCATCTGATTTAGTGGTTCAGTTGTCATTGAACCACTAAATGTTCTGGTTGAATGACAATTTGTATACAGTCCTCTTCTCTCTCCCTCTCCTCTCCACCTTGTTCAAATTTTGACATAATTGAGACCAAGACAACACTTTGATCAAATTGATCCAAGTTATTGAGACGTTGAGATTTTTGTTGTGCTATAGTCACACCACTGTTGTTAGCTTTTGTTTGAGATAAAGACATTACCATTGCATCCTTCTACTTAAAAGGCTTTCATGATAGAATATCACTGTAGCAAGAACTTTTTATAGGGATATTCTTGTTAAATATCCCTGACTTTTTGTGAGTAGAGTATGTATTGTATTGTAATGATGAGGTCCGTCGCTTTTTGTGTCCCCAGAAACACCCAGTGTGTTATTGAGTTTTGCAGCGAATGTGTTGCATTCGATCTTTACATATTTTTTTCCTAAGTTGCTTTTCTTAAGAATATTTTATCGATGAAAACATACCAGCTTTTTAAACAACTGGAGTGGAAATACTAACCAGTTACCACGATAGTCGATGTTCAACCTCAGTGAGAAAACAGTTTTTCATAAAATACTTTTTCTTTTAAATCAAAGCAAACATTAATTTCTTCATCATTTATTTCCCGTCTGTTGAACTGAACTGTGTCTTCACTTGAGTTGATTCTCACTGGAGAAAAACTCATTAATCACTTGTTCATCAATAAAACTCTATAATATAACTCTCTTTTAAATGGAACCAAATCTAATGACCCGTGAAATAGACATTGATTATTTTTCCTGTTAGAAAATGGTTCAGTTCAATCAATGAATCAACGGCTTCTGCTTTTTCTTTCACTTTCACATCTTGTTGAACAAAATATCTTTGTGTTTTGTGTTGATCGGAGAAAAGACGCGTTTTATTTTCTGCTTCGTATTTTATAAAACCTCACCTTTAATCAATCAATCAATCGAAAGCATGGATGAGTCTATCGGTGAGGTAGAGCGACAGTTTGAGAACAACAGTGTAGCAGCAGCAGCTCTGAGGGTCTGTTGGATTTGAGCCGCTCCAGTTGGCTAATGGCCGCTGCCAGACGAAGGCAGATCACCTCCTCCTCCTCCTCCTCCTCTTCGGAAGAGTCGACACGCTCCATGAATGAAGCAGCATCTCCGGTTTCTTGTTTTGTCTCTGATCTCTTTGAAGAAGGAGCTTCGCCGTCCTGTTTTTTAAGAATGGACTCTTCTCTGCCGAAGTTGTTCGACCTGTTTGAATTTTTAAAATCCCCCCCCTCCCTCCTTGTCCTGTCTATGAATCATTGATGGTTACCTGCGCTCTGAATCATTCATGCAAACACTTTCTTTCATTTCTATTTTCCCTTTTTTTTCCTGAATGGAGTCTCGCTCGCTCCATCCATTTATTGAGAAATCGCTGAACTCTGCACTTTGGCGCGTTGAATGCACAACAGTGTTTTCAACCCCTGCCGTTTTTTTTTTTCTGGTTTCCTCTGCCCACAAGCCATTAGCAACAAGGAAATGCCCCACGGGCTATAGCGAGCAGCAAAACACGGCGATAATGTCCCATTCTCTAATAGCATGTCAGTGTTGGTGTTGGAATGAGGCAAAAAAAAAGAAAAAAATCTGGAAATAAGACAAAAACCGGTCTGAAGCGGCGACCGTTGGGCGGAGAATTATCTCTTTCAGCCGCCGGTGGACGAGCAGACCGTTGCTCTGGAGCCTGAAAAGGTTGTTGTGCTGGTTGTTGAGAAAGGGGGAAGAGGCCTGGTGTCAGGGAGACCTATGAAAGTGCAGGAGCAGAGGCCTGCTGACAGTGCAGCCATTGTGCCTTGTTTCGAGGCCTCGCTGAGGGGCTACACTGAGGCATTGTGCTGCCCCGGCCTCCTCCTCCTCCTCCTCCTCCTCCTCCTCCTCCTCCTCCTCCTCCTCCTCCTCCTCCTCCTCCTCTCCGGTTCCTCCTCCAGGCTCCTGGCTGCTCCCTCCGCTCCGCTTCAGGGTTTTTTACTCCTGTGGATCTGGGCTCTGGTTCTGAAGAACAGCCTGGAGTTTATTCTTCTTCTTCCTCCTCTTCTCCACTTTTCCCTCCTTCTGTTGTTGTGCCTTTGTTGTTTCCACTCCTGCAGCTCTTTGGTTTCAGGTCCTTTTTTTGTTCACGCGTCCACCCGACACATTGGAGCTGAAGTTAGACACTGATAATGAATCCAGAAACCATCATCTACTGCTCTCTTAGTTTAAATCAGGACATATAAAACACGTTATTAGGTGTTTGACCTACATTACCTGCACACAGCATCTCTCAGGTTCAGTTCAATGTCTATGGCCGCAGTTTTCATCTGACTTCTCACTATAAATTGTCATAGAATACAAATAGAAAGTACGAGTTTGTTGTTTTTGTATTTAAAGCTGTACAGAAAAGAAAATTGAATTTGAGCCTACTCTGGGTCATAAAATGAGTGTAATAACTCATCTATCAGACGTTGTAGGCCAAACTTTGTGCAAAATTCTATTTTTAATTAAATCCGGGATGAAAGTGGGGTATTTCTTTTTCGCAATGGATAATGCAGGCGCACGGATTATACGTCAGCCTGCTCACGATTCACCAGCCACTGATATTGGATCCGTCATCTGTCAATCAAACGTCTGAGACACGCACACACACACCGAGCTCGGTCTCGCCCCAAACTTTGAATATCCCGCCCGCTCGATAACGACCAATCAAATTCGTTTTCCTTACTCGGGTAAACTCGTGCGGCAACTCGTGACAACTCGGCGCGACAAACAGGACAAACGGCCATTTCTGTACACCTTTAAATAGAATAAGTTGAACATGGTTTTCGTGACCTTCCTAGTAGAAGTTGTTTTTTTAAAGGCCAATATATAATAACGATCGTTTGAAGCAGGAAGAAGTCGTAAACGGATGAATCAGCTGATGCTCCATGAAAATAAACACACACAACAACAGCTCAGTCTGAGTCAGCACATGAGTGACGCAACACAGTTCAGTCACAATAATCCCTCTTGTCCCCAGTCGTCTGCCGTACAGTAGAAAAGACGGTGACGACATGAAAACTTAACTTCCACGACATACAAACTGGTGCAAAACCATCAAACACTAAAGGAGCTCAAACAACAGATAATAAAACGACCCATGGAGAATCTTTCATGAACTGTTTCTTCATTTTTCCACATAGTTTTCGTAAAATCTGCAGCTTCTGGTGCAGGAAGATTCAAACTGACCTCAGATCAGGTCGACACTATGATTGTAGGATGATCCATCAGTGCTGATTGTTGTTTAACTCTGAGTTTCTGCAGAGTTGATGTTTGTTATTTCTTCTTCGTCCTCATGAATTATTTCCCCCGTGTCTTTGTCTTTGTCTTCATCTTGTGCAAACCACAGCTCCTGCAGCAGGTCGATTGGTTTTTGCCGGATGTTTCTGTTGTTGCTGCAGGAAGAAACAGGAGTTGAGTGTTTCCTTTTCTTTCTTTCTTTAAAAAAAAAAAAATTCTTTGGGCTTTTTCACCTTTAATGGAAAGCACAGTGGAGAGACAGGAAGGGATTCGAGCCAGGGCCGCCTGCAGTGAGGACTGTAGCCTCAACACGAGGGCTGTCAGATCGAACTTCGTTAATCGAACAGAATTCAAATTATTTTAAAAATGAGAACATTCGAAGGTGGAAACTTTGAACATGTTCCTTCCGCAACAACGCAAATTAACGTAGTGCATCGCAACATTCGGGGCAGTAAACATGTTGATAAAACAAACAATTTTGTTCTTGATGTGCACGACGTAGAGCTGCAGCTTCAAATTTACAAGCAGAGTTCTTTTAATTGCCCGTTTATTTGACTGAAACATCTTCTTTTTTCTTTTTTTTTGATTGATCCGCGGAGCACTTGCAGTGCTTACAGTTTACGGATCAGCTGTGATCCGTTGCACCACTAAATATTTCGATTTCCCTTCTTGAAGTTTTATATTGAGTTGGTAAAACTTAAGTGTGTTACAAAATGTTACATAACAGGATTTGGTTGGAATGCCCTTTAGTGGACAAGGGACGTAATAATAAGCTGGTATAGGTGTAGGCTATATAATGAGCTGAAAAAAACCCACATTTGGATATAATTTAAATATTTAACACTAGAAGCATTAGAGGTTTGACTCTGTTTTGGGGGGTTAGTAGTAATAGATCGACAGCTCTACTACGGCGGCTGCTCCACCGACTGAGCTGAACGCCGCCTCAGGAGTCGAGTGTTTCTGTGACATCAGAAGTCGCCGGCTGTCGCTGCTCTAATCACAGTCTGAGCTGCTGAGCTGCGTCGTAATGAGACGCTCAATATTTTCTCTTTTCTGACTCTTAAACTCTGATTTAGTTTCAGTTTTTTTTCTTCTGCCGGAGTCGGTCGATATCTGAGCGTCTAAGTCGTCTTCACCTCATCACATCTTTTCATCGCTCTCGTCTTCGTCTTCTTCCTCCTCCATTTCCTCCCACTTCCCCACCCCCCCTCTCCTCCTCTCCTCCTCTCTCTCTCGACCTCCTTCTCTCTCCTCCGCCTGTCCTCTATTCTCTCGCCTACTTTTTCTAATCCTCCCTGTGTCTCCCAGTGAAAAGCCCTGAGCAGCAGCTACAGGCCCGTTGTTGTATCGCTCGGCACCATCAGGTCTGCTCTCGCTTTGGGCTTCTGCAACTCGCTAACGAGTTCTTTGTCTTTCTTCTGCTCTCGCTCCGACGTCGTCGTTGTAGTCTCTGCTTCTGTCGTCTACTTTTCTTTCTCTGTTTTCTCTCTTTCATCTTTTCTCTTCATCTCTTCGCTCAAGTGTTTGCACTTTACAAAACATGGTGTTAATTTGCTGCACTTGACTCGGACGGGTTTGATGGCGACGCTGCAGAATGAGCCGTGATTGGTCTGACTGACGGCGGACGAGCAGGTTCGATCCGACCGCAGAGTTGAACACCGAGCTGAAAGTTGTAGCTGCAGCGACTTTGTTGACGTCTTACTTGTTGTTTTTTAAGGTCGGACGTGAGGTTTGTTTTTACTATTTTTTGGAGGTGTGTGGTTGAGGTGAAGCTTCAGTTCCCTTCTGTTCTTTTCTGTCGAGCTTAAGTCGTAACGTGTTGCTACTTCTTCTCCTCCACTGGAGAACCGAGCAACCACAGTTAAGATTTCAAAAGTACAACAACCACTTAATGTAACATTCAATCTTGTGTCGGACAACTTACACCACTACTTTCTTCATTTTCATCCTCAGGGCTCTTTAGATCTGTATTTACATCACACTTTATTTCCAGATAAAGTAGTTCATCTGATCCGTTCACCTTTATTTTATTTTTTTTTAAAGTATATTTTTTGGCTTTTTTGCCTTTATTTGATAGCACAGTGAGATAGACAGGAAAGGGGGAGGCAGAGAGAGGGGGAATGACATGCAGGAAAGGTCTGCCCGACGCGGGATTCTTTGTTTTGTTTCTTGACCCTTTTTGATTTTATTGTATTTTTATTTCCTGATACTTTTGAATAAGCTCAACATTGTTGTTTCTTGTGACATGGACCTTTTAACTTTCACCCGACTGCGTTGTAAATGAGTCTTTACCTCAGTGTGTTCCTTAGTTAGAAAAAAGGTTGAATGGATGAATGAATATTTTCCAACCCAGTTTTTCATAGAAAACTTTTCAAAAGTCTTAAGTCTGCTGTTTGATGTGTTGGTAATTTGCATATTATCATGTCTGATACAGAATATTATATTTCTACCACTCGGCTATCAATGCGTTATTATGCAGATGATGACATTTTTATGGTTTAGTGGTGGTGTCTCATTTCTTATGGGAGTTCTTCTTTGTCTCTTTACTGTTGTAGGAGTTTTGTTCTGGTTTCTCTGTGCAGCCTGGAACCAGTTGTTGCATTTACTTAGAAAGCTGGATTCGGTCTAAAGTCTGTGGTTTGATTCTCTGACAACACTGTAACACATTTTGTCAAACACAAACCAGACTTTAGCCACGTCCCAGTTCAGCTGCTGCATTTAAAATTTGATTTGAATTTAATGTGAGTTTTCGCTCAGAAATAAAAAATCCTACACGCCTGTGAACCGAAGCAGATTCTCACATAACGGCCACAGACTTTTTGTGTCTCTCTTTTCTTTTCCTTGGCGTCTTTCCCTCTGTTATCTTGTCTTCCCTCCCTCCTCCCTCTGTTCCTCCTCTCTGCCTCGGCCCTTCGGGGACAGCGGGGCCCTTCTGTACTCACTGTACCGGACAGTTTTTAGCTTCAGACGTCCCATGCACTCGTTCACTCCTCCTCCTCCTCCTCCTCCTCCTCCTCCTCCTCCTCCTCCTCCTCCTCCTCCTCCACCTCCTCCTCCTTCTGTCTCTCCACCCTCCACCTCCTCCAGCCAGCTGCCAAACAGACCCTCCCTGTTCCCTCCATCCCTACTGGAGGATGGAAAAGCAGTCTTCCAGAAATAGCCCAGATAATTGCCCTCCAGTGATATTTTCTCCTCCTCTCGGTCACTCTCTGCGCTCCTCTGCTCCTTCATCTGTTCTTTTCCCATTCAAGTGTTTTTTCTTTTTTTCGTTTTTCTTTTCTTTCTTGGAGAACTTGTCTGATTCCAGAGCTTTTTTTGGAGAAGAAAAGAAAAGAAAAGAAAGGGGGAAAAAAAGAGAGGTTGAATTCCTGACTGCATTTCTGCTCCTCGGTGGGAGGGGAGCGACCGTTTTGGTCTGTGTTGGTTTTCCAAAAATGTAAATCGGACCCACAGACTCGGCCAGAGAGAGAAACTGGAGAGCTCAGCAGTTTTCTGGGCAGATGTTGCCACCACCACCACCACCACCACCACTGCTCCGAGGCCCTGCCAGAGGACGAAGAGGAGGAGGAGGAGGAGGAGGAGGAGGAGAAGGAGGAGGAAACACTACGACTTCTGGTTTTTCAGCCTGTCGTTGGAACAGGTGCTGTGATAGAAGAATAGAATAGAATAGAATATACTTTATTAATCCAGTGTACAAAGGTGAAGAATATTATAGCAGAATAATACAATACAACAACGTAAGATAAATTACAAATTAAATATTACAAAAATCACAAAGTTAAATATTACCAGAATTACAAAAGTTAAAAACTACAAGAATAAACCCAAAAATCCCCTCTGTTGAGGTGATATTGCACCTAGAAATAAGTTGTTTCATTGTACAGGTAGTGAGCTGGTTTATTGCACAGAAGAATTGTATAGTTGATGAAGTCAAGAAGTCACCTGCATGTGCGTTTAAAAGACAAAAGAAAAAAGTTTGCAGACAAAGTGAACAAGTGAGTGAGAGGAGCTGAGTCTCCTCCCTCCTGAAGGGGGGAGACGAGGTGAGGAGGGGGGGAGGAGGACGGGGTCGAACTCTGCAGCCTGGATCATATTTTCCTGCCCGGCACGCTCGATTGAAGAGGATGTTTTTCCTTGTTATCCGACCAGCTGTGTTAGAGAGGAGGGAGGGTGTATAATTTGTCTGTGGTTTGCAGCCCCTCCCTGTAAAAAGCCTCTGATCCTCCAGAGCTCCCCCCTCCTCCTCCCCTTCTCTTCCTCCCCTTCCTCTCCTCCTCTCCTCCTCCACCAGACTTTAACTGCGACCAGTGAGTTGTCGGACGTTGGTGCACCGGAGGTTTTTGCAGGAAGACAGACTCTTCCTCCTGCAGCCACGTGATGATCATCATGTGGGCGGCACAAACTGATGATGAGATTTAAACCCTGCGCTCTGCAGAGTCGCAGCTTTTCAGGAATGAACTCTGCAACAGTTGTGAGTTTTATTATTTTGCGTCTCGTCAGCTCACCATCACGTACGACTCTTACGTCCCAGAGAGAGAACGGGCTCCATAATGAGGACAGTATAGGACAGCCTCGCCGTCCTTAGAGCCGCTCCGATCAATATTTTTGTATTACCAGTGCATCAGATGTCTATGTGAACTGTGTGACTGGTCGATCGCAGTGACAAACCGACAGATAATTATCAACAAACCCCCCCGCCCCCCTCAACCGCTCGCTCGCCGTGCACCGACGACGACGCTGCAGATCCTCTCAGCTCTGCAGAGACTTTACCTCACTGTTTGGGTTTTTACAGCCCACAAATTTACTGTTTTGTTCCAGTCTCGGTGATCTCATGAGCCTCGTTTCCAGATGCTGCTTTCAGCATTAAAAAAAAAAAGAAGGAAAACACAGAACCTGCTCAGCAGCAGCAGCAGCAGAGACTCAGTGGTGAAGTTAGAGGAGAGTTTAACAGCTGAGGAGGAGGTTTGATGTAGGAGCTGGTGGAGACCAAACACAGAGTTTAAAGATGGACAGAAGTGGATAAACTCATTGGATACTCCACCATTACTGTCTTTAGACTTCCTGCTTTGTCTTATTTCTTGTTTTTGTCAAGTCAATGTTTCCACTACGTCTCTATTGTTTGATGGTTGGAGTCACAGTGTCACAAAAAGAAGAAGGAGACTTGAACCTGAAGCTCAGTTTGTGTCGTTTTCTAACGGCTGAAATACACTGGGAACGGCCGCGACGCGAAACGTACGTCGCGCGACACCCGCAGCAGCTCGCGCCCATTCAGTCAATGGATGCTCCTCCACTGGCCATGTGAGCGACGCGCACTCCAGCGGCCGTCGCGCGGCGTTTCTCTTCTTTTTCGCGCCGGGTCTATTTTATTTCCTCGTCGCGTGGCTACGCAGCCCTCCAACAGGTAGAAAACTACAGAGAACTGTGTATAAAACGAATATATTACGTTTAAAAGGGATTAAAATAAATGTCTCATGTACCAGAGGCAAAGCCAGTAGCAGTGCAACATTATGGGGTTTGTTTTTTTTACATTGTGGATCCATGATCGTGTTAATTGATACCATTTAATATAGTCTGCACTTGCAAACCCTACATAGTCAGCAAATTACCTGTGAAAAAGGTACTGTCAATCCATTTTAACAGGAAGGATGTAAAAATATGTTGAGATGCATAAAGTGCACTCATTTACTGCAGGCTTGACAAGGTGAAGCGACAGCTGCAACAACAAACAGTGAAGTCGCGTCGCGTCCGTGCCTGGTGTAGCAGTTAAAAAACTCCGCTCCGCCCCGCTCACGTATCGCTTCGCGGCCGTTCCCAGTGTACT
Organism: Trachurus trachurus; assembly: GCF_905171665.1. NCBI lineage: Eukaryota > Metazoa > Chordata > Actinopteri > Carangiformes > Carangidae > Trachurus > Trachurus trachurus. The sequence goes on along the minus strand of NC_139907.1, from coordinate 6,433,903 downwards.
CCTGGCGTAACCCTCCGCCTGGCCATGTGCATTTGTTTACAACAAAACCAGCGAAAAATCAATACATGGAGCGGTGGATAACATTGTATAACACTTATAACGTGTATATTTGTGTAGTCTTAACTGTCATAAACAAAGATGGGTTATGGAACGCGTCATATTTCATTTATTTATATACAGTAGCACCTTTCAAAACAAGAAAAAAAAACATGACTTCTCGGACCGAACGTTGCTCCATAACTCGACATAAACAGCTCTATTCACTTTGCTCCAACTTCTCTGAGGGTTTAGACTCGTAATGAGGCCGCTGATGCTCTGACGCTCTCGTTCATACATTAAAGAAGATGCCGGCGGGGTAACAGGCCTGGGAGGAACATTTCACATACATTTACATGTAGGTCTTTTGGCTCCCGCTCTGATCCGGTGGAGATGCTCAGATATTTAATCCCTCCCTCCCTGCCTGCCTCCTCGGACGAACCCACGTTTCTCACAAAATCCTGAGGATGTGAACGTCCGGCGGCTCGAAGCAGCAGCAGCAACGACAGCAGCTTTCTCTCTCTCTCTCTCTCTGTCTTTCTGCAAACAGTCCTCAACGGCCAAACCTTTGTTCTGCGGCACGGCGCCTCGCAATGTAACTAATGGGACAGCCAGGGCTGGAATTTCGAGGGCAACACTAAAACTGGGCCATTTGGAAAACATCCCAGTTTTCATCCCCGGCTTAGAGAGACAGAGAGAGACAGAGAGAGAGACAGAAAGAGAGAGGGAGAGAGGAAAAAAAAAAAACAGCCCAGGCAGCAACCGAAAATGTTGACACTAAAGGAGTTGATACCATTGTGGTAGTTCATGGCCTCACAGGGCCGCAGCGCAGCTTAGCAGCTGAAGACGTCGCCCCCGTCCCCTCCACCCCCCCTCACCCCCCCGGAGCCACGAGTCGAAACGCCTCGAGGCTGAAATTCACGGAGATGCCTCCTCTTTTGTCCGTCTTTATCTCCACTCTCAAGTCGCTCTCCTCTCTCTCTTAAAACCCAAGATGATATATTAGTTTCATTTTTATATTTTACTTCCTCCCCCCCCCACAAAAGCCCCAAGCCCCGTTCGTCCACGCTCAAGTTTTATTGACACCATCCCCCCGCAGCTAGTGCCAGTTGTCAGCCAGTGGCTAAATGGCCTCCCTCAATCGCCTTTTCAGCTCAGGCTTAGTCTCATTGGCAGTAAGCTGATTAGGAACGAGCCGCTAAGCCAGGCAGAGACTGATAGCCTAACAGAGAGAGAGAGAGAGTGGGTGAGGATGAGGAGGAGGTGGTGGGTGTAGTGAAAGGATGGAGGGGGAGGAAAACGAGAGGGAGGCACGGATTAATAGACGGGAGGTGGACGGAGCTTTGTGGCGTGACGCGTCTGCGATGATGCTGCAGGTTAGAGGAGGCGACGGAGACAGGAAGTGGACGTCCTGGTTTGACCTTGTGCAGGATGAAGAGCACGAGGGAGGGAAAGGGTGTTTTTTTTTGTTGTCGTTCATGAGGAGACATAAGAAGAGGAGGAGGAACAGGTTTTACTTTGATATAATGTTGTTGAAGGGATAGTTCACCCAAAATTCAAATTTCACTCATTATCTACTCACCCTCATGTCGACTAAGGACTGGGAGAAGTTTCAGAGTCCTCCGTGGCTTCTCTGAGTTACGGGGGGGTCCGCGCAGCAGTATTTGTCCATATAATGGTTGTGAATGGGGCTCACTTTTCTTCATCCAAAAAGACACACCAAAAAACATCCAAATACCTCCATACTGCTCGTCTGTAATGTCCCTCTTGTATTGAAGCCCCGACATGAGAAATTGTTCCGAAAAAAATTAAATAAGTCTCCCAGTGTCTCAGTTCATTGCTCTGCTGGTGTTTTGCACTGACCGGCGGAACAATTTCTCATGTCGGGGCTTCAATACAAGAGGGACCTTACAGACGAGCAGCATGGAGGTATTTGGATGTTTTTTGGTGTGTCTTTTTGGACGAAGAAAGTTGGTATCCATTGACAACCATTATATGGACAAATACTGCTGCACGGACCCCCCCGTAACTCAGAGAAGGAACGGAGGACTCTGAAACTTCTCCCAACCCTTAGTCGACATGAGGGTGAGTAGATAATGAGAAATTTGAATTTTGGGTTAACTATCCCTTTAATAAACCAGAGGGAACGTTGTAGAAACAGCAGCGTGGGGCATTCATTGGCAGAAGAAGAAGAAGAAGAAGAAAGGTCTCGTTTTCCAGGTGTTTTGGGCACAGATTTGATTTTGGATGATGATGATGATGAGGCTGCAAAATGAAAACCATCTCTGCAGCAGAAATAATCTCCTGCAATCGCTTCTTACGTCATCGTCAACAAAAAACAAGGAGCACGTGAGGAAACAGGAAGCAGATTGTCGTTGTGTTTTCTACAACTAACTGACAGAAAAGAGCTGAAACGCAGAATTTAACTACACAACAGCAAAAACAGCAACAACAGCTGCTGCTGCTGGTGAAGACAAACAAGGTTGGAAACGCTGGTAGTTCGTTAGACGGTTCGTTGATGAGAGCCAATCACGAGGCCGCAAACCTCGTCACCATATAGATGTCCAACTGGAACAGCAGAAGCTTTTACAAAAGTTTTAGTGGATGTACAGCAGCTGCGTGTTCAGAGATGATGACACAGTATTTTATACACATTAAATATTAATAATACTTTATATTCTAAAGTGTAAAACCTCCTGTTCAGACAAAGTGAAGCCTCCAGTGAAATAATGCACATGTTTTTATCTCACTTCCTGTTTGTCTCCCACCTCCACGTCCCCCTGTGTGGTTATTTACTTACATAATAAACATCGGCAACAACAACAAAGTAAACAGACGAGTAGAGACACAATGAGACAGGAGAGCTCGGCCTTGAGGCGTCTTCATAATAAATACACCGACGCTGCTGCTGCTGTTTTTATTCCCTTCACGAAAAATCACAGATTCATTGCACGTCAGATTGTAGTTTCTATGGTTTTCTACTGTTTTTAATCAGGTTGCGTTTAATTTTGAAGATAAATGAAGGTGTGAAACGATGCACAAAGGTAATGAATGACTGAACACAGATCAAAATATTCACCAAATGAAAACTCAGAGTTTATAAAACCTCTCATGTTGAGTGATGATGGTTCAAATGGAGCTCAGATAAAACTCTTATCATCAATAGAAATGATGTCGAACCAGTGAACCAGTAAAGTAAGTTCTTAAGTTAACGAGCTAAAACTCACAACAACACCGACATTAAAACAAACGGATGATTTGAACGCATCACGACTCTCAGCACTGAAACACGTTTGTAGGTTTTTGTGGAGCAGGTCACTTCAGATTTCAGAGACTTTGAATCCCACAGAGACGTTTGAATAAAACGACTTTAATCTGCATTTTTTAAAAAGAAAACAAGACGCTGAGTTCTGGGCCGAGCTCTCGTCACTGCAACGTGTCGAGATGAAACTGATCCCAGATCGTTATTGATCGCAGCTCGGCCTCGTTTCCTCTGAACTCAAAGAAAAGTTGTTTTGCAGTTCCAGTCGTGTGTCGACGACGACACGACGAGAAGCAGCAGCGAGTTTCCTCAGAAGTTTAAACAAGTGGAACACAGAAATATTGACTGTAATAAACATCTGCAGGTCACTGTCGCTCTGAACCTCATTTAACCTCCCAACACTGTTCAGGATTAACAGGAAAACACAATAAAGAGTTTACAACTAATGTTGCAAATACATTAAAGTGTACTCATGTGTACTGCACATATGTCTTATAATATATCAACATTTAAATGTTTCGAAGGAGCCATTTACGTAGCTGCTATTTTACACTTTAGACACTTAATTGTCTCCTAATAAACCACATGCATATATATATTAATGCAGTGGTTCTCAACTAGTGGGTCGGGACCCAAAAGTGGGTCGCGGACCCATTCTGGATGGGTCGCGGACAGCTGGTCAAAAAAGTAAATAATATTTAATGCACATCTGATGTTGGACATGTCTTTTATTTTGAAAAATAACTTATTTTGAAAGGCACACGAGACACGTGAACACATGCAGTTGTAATGGTCCTCCTCAGTTTCTTATTATTTGCTCCATTTGCTCTGAATGCAAATATATCAGTTTCTTATTAATGTGGCCTGAATGCAGTGAATCTTGTTTTGTTTTGTGGGTCTTTATTCTGTGCAATTTGATATTTATTCACTTTTGTGAATATGCTCTGAATGCAGAGATGCATTAGAAGTCAAATATATCGTTTTGTTGGTCTCCATTTTGTGCAGTTTGATATTTTTTTATTCACTTCCGTACATGCAGTTGTCACGGTCCTCTTCAGTTTCATTCATGTGCCCTGAAATGCACTTTGCTCAATGAAGAGCAAAATGAGTTTTTAAAGGCTTTAAAAAAAAAAAATATTGGTTTGAATTCTATAAAAGTGGGTCGTGACTTAATGACCATGGGAAAATGTGGAGCCCAGAGTGAAACTAGTTGAGAACCCCTGTATTAATGCACCTAAAATATACTAAAACACAATGCAATGTCTCAAACTGTTTAATTGTGCACATATTTATAAAAAAAAACACTAAACATGAGTTCACATTAAAGGAATAGAAGCACATTTTGTTGAGAGAGACTCACGGTGAAGAGTCGACCTGAAGCGTGAAAAGGTGAAGGAGCTTAAAAAAAAAAGACAGAAGGAGCTTTTAATAGAAACTGAAGGAGAGACGGAGGAGAGAGCTGAGACCTCCTGGTAGAGGTGAAGAGAGGAGAGACGGAGATAAAGCGAAAGCGTGTGACCTCTAATGGAGGTGAAGACGAGAGGAGACGGAGAGGACGCTGTGACCTTCAGAGACGAGGTCACAGGAAAACACATTAGCCGGCAACATGAAGCTGTTTTCTCAAGATGTTGACGGGAAACGACTCAACAACAGAGAAGCAAACAGGATATTATCAGAAAGAAAAACACAAATAAAAACAAACTGAAGTGCAGAAGAAAAACAAGAAAACAAAACTGTTTTTTTTCACAGTTTAATGAAACGAAACCTGATAAGAATTAAAGGGATAGTTCAACATTTTGGCAAATGGCCCATTGCCATAGTACCTATAGTTTTAGCAGTAGGTTAGTTACCTTTAATTGTTGGTGCAAGCTATTTTTTGATCGGTGGAGCAGAGCCGCGAGCTGCTCAGAGCTACGCTACGGAGAGCGTTGTGGAGTTGTTGGATTGTGTATTTGATGAGTTTGATGAGGGAAACCAAGAAATCCCATTAGCCTCCGTAGCTTAGCTCTGAGCAGCTCACAGCTCTGCTCCGCCGTTCTAAAAATAGCTTGCACCGACAATTAAAGGTAACGAACCTACTGCTAAAACTATAGGGATTATTGTAATGGGCCAATTTGCCAAAATGTTGAACTATCCCTTTAACACTATGATCTGAAGAGTTTTCTGGAAGTTCAGCTTAAAAGTTGAAGTAAAAAACTCAATTAAAATGCAGCTTAAATCAAAACAAGTGGATGTAAATGGGAGAATCAGATTCTTTTATTTAAACATATAAAACACGTGCTTTTATTTTGGCGTCTCCATGTGTCAGTGCTGCAGCTTCATCAAGAAAGAAAGAGGTCGAGTGGATTTTTAAAAGCCATAATTGCAACTACTGTATAGTACTTTGGAGCAGGAAAAAGCTGAAACCTCTCCTCGGGGGCCCACGTGTTATTTCCCCCCAACGGACTCTAGAATGAAAGTTATAGTTAATAAAATCATCGAACGTCTGCAACCTCGACTTCCTCCTCCTCCTCCTCCTCCTCCTCCTCTGCAGCTCTTTCAGGAGACAAGCTGCAATGCATGATGGTCCAGCGGGAGATAGATAGATATACTATATCTGTGCTACAGTTTCAGTTGTGAACTCTGTGGAGGATAAGAGAAATGGCTGAGTCACCGTACAGTGGGCGAGAGGATGAGGATGAAGAAGGAGAAGAGGAGGAGGACGGGGACACAAAAGGAGAAGACAGAGAAGGTTTGTTTAGTCATTTCTTCTTGGTCCCTGTGGATTTGACTGACGGCTGGAAAACCACAACCAGCGCCTGACGAAGAGGAGCAGCGGGAGGAGGAAGAGCGACGTCGGCCGGAGGGATTTCAGTCTGACGATTAGAACAAACACAGAGGAAGAGGAGGAAGAAGAGGATGGATGATGAGGAGGAGGAGGTGTGATTCAGCAGGAGGAGGATGTTTAGTAACACCACCAGGTCTCTGTAGCTTCTCGCCCACAGTGGAAGATTTCTTGCTCTGAAATCAGCCGGTAACGCGCTCGTCTTCGTCTTCAGGCTCCCAGGAGACTTTCTGACCGCAATAAGACGATGATGATGATGTTGAATGTGAATGTAGGCGTCACAAAAAGGATGGAAATATGATCAGAGAGTCTGTGAGGTGTCGGGGAGACGCGATGATGAAGCGTTTCTGAATGAAAACACAGCTTTTTGTTTGTTTACAGAAAAAGCCCTCGAAGCTCTTTGACTCCGGTCTTTTCATGATCCTGATGAGAGAAACGTCGCCGGCTCACAGCGACGCTCATTTTAAAAGTTTGATGATTTCTAGAGAGTTGGATTATTCTCCGAGTCCTTGAAGCCGTTGAGAGGACGTGAAGCAACAGGCTGCAGAATAGTTTCTGTTTATTAACTTAAAGGGGGATAGTTCACCCAAAAAGTCAAATTTCACTCATTATCTAAGGGCTGGGAGAATTTTCAGAGTCCTCCGTGCCTTCTCTGAGTTACAGCGGGGCTCCGTGCAGCACTGCATGTCCATATGACGGTTGTGAATGGTGCTCACTTTTCTTCGTCCAAAAAGACAGACCAAAAAACATCCAAATACCTCCACACTGCTCGTCTGTAATGTCCCTCTTATATTGAAGCCCCAACATGAGAAATTGTTCCGCTGGTCAGTGCAAGAGATTTGAAATTTGGATTTTGGGTGAACTATCCCTTTAAAGTGCAGTAAACAGTTAAAACCTAACCTAAAAGTGTTCCTCCATCTCCTCAGTTGATCCCAGTCTCTGTGGACTCGGACTGTTTGGAGTCCTGGTTCTTCTCGTCTCTGTACGACTCAGCTAACATGAACACTTCTGTTCATCACATAAAGCTACTTAAAGAAAGGCACTCTTGCGCTTCAGGCAAAGAAATACTGAATCGGTGCTCTCAGCTCGGGACAAAATTGAATGAAGTGGGCCACTTTGAAAATGACTGAACCCAAATGAAAGAAAGCTGGAGCACCCAATAAATTGCAGAGCTTTAATGAGGTGCAAACAGACGGACTAACGTTTCAATGCTGCAACAAGAAAGAAAACAGAAATCTACTTCTATTTCACTTCATGTTAAAATTTGTTTTTGGTTTCACTCAGAAAGAAAATACACTTTTGTGATAAATATTTATTCCTGATTGATCAGAAAATGTAATATACAATGAAGATACAAAATCCCAAATATAGAAGGAAAAAGAAGCAGAAAGAAGAATTATTAGGGCTGCACAATAATACAGTTTTTTCCGCCACCGATATGAAAACATTAATAGTTTATACACACACCTAAGGTTAAGAAAGGCTAAGGTGTAGTGAGTGAAGATGAATCATAGCTCTGCCTTTGGCACAAAATAATATAAAACTACATCACAACAAAAACAGTTATGAACCTTCAAAAATCAACTTTTATTTTTGTTTCAAATCAACTCAGGAAGCAAACGGACTGAGAATAAGTGAAATCAAGGCAACGTTGGCTGATTATAAATGGCTCCAGTAGGCTAATAAGCCTACTAATTTAATTAGTTATCTGTACCGATAGTTGTCATGCATCCCAAATAATATTTTTCTATAATCTATAATCTTTCTTTCATGTCATTAATCAACAAAACAATTAATTAATTGAAAGTAATGCAGGTCAACATGCCACTCACGCTTATCTATTGGTTTTTAGGTTACAATTTGGTTTATATGATTCACCTGTTCGAATAAAACTTTATTAACACATTTCAGGATTTACAGAACACACTGCGATGCAACATCAAGTTTTTTTTTAAACATTTTAAAGGTTTTTAAAGTTTAAATACTTTTTGTCTCTTATGATATTATCCGTCTTATAATAAGTCATAAGTTCAGTTTTATCAGCTCGGCTCTTTATCCTGGGGGAGGAGGTGTGTGTGTGTGTGTGTGTGTGTGTCTGAGCTACTTGTGTGATTTATTCGCGGCCGCTGTGTGTGTCACGTCGAGCTCTGACCGGGCGTCGGGAGCCACTCCCTGCTGCTGTAAACGGTTACCACGGAGACGGGGTCTGCCGAAAAGTCTGCCGCCGCGGGCGTCCGGGCAGCGCTGTTGTTGACGGGCCGTTTGACCTCTGACCTCCTCTGTAAGTGACTCCGAGGCCTCTCTCTCTCTCTGTCCGACTCCCAGCGGGCTCTGATTAATGGCCGCCGTCGTGCAGACAGCTCGTATCTCCACAGTGTAAAGTGAGGCTGGAGTTACGTACATACGAGGTTTGATTCCCGCGGGGAGCACACGTTTCTAATGTTTTAATGTGTGCACTTTTATTTATGTTTGATACGACGTGTTTTATTGTCGATCATGAAACTAAAACCTCCTGTTGGTTTTTATTGTTTATTCATCATTGAACTCTTTCTACACCTGAGTCAAGTCATTTTCAAAGTAGATCAAATAAATTTAACCAAAATTTCATCATTTTTTTCTATTATTTACCGCATAATACACAAAATATCTAATAATAAGAAACCACAAATATGGGAAAGACTCTAAATTTGGCTTGTGAATTCAATTTAATTAAAGTCTTGGTTTGTTATAATGATTATAGCAGTAAAAATTAATGAGACACTTTCTTTTTTTTTTACCAACATTCATGCAAGAAATGCTGCACAAACTGATTTACAATAAATAAATTTCATGCATCACAGGAAGAGACGTAAAAAAAAGTGTTCGAAATTAATATAAAATGTGATGAAATAATAATAAAATGATTACATTTAAATAAACAAGTAATTTAAAGTTAAAAATGGATTACACACAACACTTAATACTTATAACATGGCTTCAAAATAACTGGTGAACACTGTGAACGATAGAGAGAATTTTATCAATGAGATCAAACAGTGAAGTATCACTCAGTCCGAACACTCGGTGCTGCTTCGTCTCTGAGGGTGAAAGTGATTAAAGTCAAATTAATCTGTGGAGTCACGGTTTCACTGTTGGAAAGAAGAAAAAAAACACAGAACAAGTGAGATCAAGGAGGAAGAAGAAGAGGTTGAGGAAGAAGAGGTTGAGGAGACCCATCTGCCTTTTCAGAGAATCATTAACACGAACGACATCAGAACAAAAGAGTCAAGAAAACTCTGCAGAAGAAAAGAGTGAAGAGTGAAGAGCTCCACAGAGACAAAAGGCCACGGAGATAAACACACACTCGACAGCAGGGGCGTCAATAAAGAGAGAGGAAGAGGAGCTGAAGTGTGTTTGTGTGCTTCATCCCTATAGTTTTAGGCGTAGGTTCGTTTTTTTAGAACGGGCGGAGCAGAGCTACGAGCTGCTCAGAGCTACGCTACAGAGGCTAATGGGATTTCTTTGTTTCCCCTCATTAAACTCATCAAATACACAATCCAACAACTCCAAAACGCTCTGGTGGACAAGTTGTGACCTGCACATTCACCACGCTATGAGATAATAACAGAACGTAACGAGACAGAGTTGTTTTAGAGGCAAATGCAGAGACTGCTTGCCAAAAAACTGTCCCCGATGGGAACGCGCATCAGCGATTTTGCATGAATTTACCTTGAAAACAATTTACGAACCTACTCCTAAAACTATAGGGATTATGGCAATGGGCCAATTTGCCAAAATGTTGAACTATCCCTTTAACACGACAAGACGTTTTGCAGTTTCAAATCCAGTGACATCGAATAAATTGATAAGACATAATCTAGCATCACAGATAATTTAACTTTCATTACTTTAAGTTTATTTTGGTGATAATACTTAAATTTAAAAGAAAGATGATGACACTTCCTCCTCACTCTGAGCTCGGCTGACGAAGCTCAGCTGTTGCATAACTCATTATCATTTTACTGAACTAATGCAAAGTTTATTAATGTCTCTAAAGTTTCTTAAATGCAACTTTATTTTTCTGAACTGACTTCAGACTAAAACTCATAGATCTGTGATTCAGACCAGATTCTGTATCAATAAAACAAAAACACATCTTGTTACTACAACAAACCGTCTGATGCAGTCTCAGCCTGCAGATGTTGACAAATGGGATTTTGCATAGTTTTAAGCAGTGCATCTACTGGTTGTCCTGGCAACGGCTGCTTCTTCTTGCCTGAAGTTTACAGTAGAGCTGTGAAAGAAGGACGATGGGTCAGTGTCTCTTCATTCATAAACGCACGCATGCAACTCCTCGTTGTCTCCTCAAAGTCAAACAAAAACACAACAGAGAAGATACTGAACAGGATTTTGAACAGATTCAACTTTATTTCTGACACTTGTTGATTATTTTCATGAAGAAAATGGTAAAAGATATCAGACATTGGGTCAAAACCCTAAGTTGACGTGATTAAACAACTTTTGAGCTTCAAAAATTAAAAAAAAAAAGTTGTCAAAAGATTTTAAAAACTGAAAATATTCACATTGGACAAACTGGAAGGAGAAGAAATTTAGACTGTTTCTTTTAAGTAATCACTCAAAACGATGGAGCCAGTAACTTCATTGGTGGTGGACTCATAAATGAAATTAATCAACCACCTGTTGCAGCTCTAAACATTTTTAACTTCACATGTTGGTTTGTTTCCACTGTAAAAAATGCTTCACAGCCTCTACGGCGCAGCTGCAGTTTGATTATTCCTTGATTTCAGTCCGACTGAGCTGTTTTATTGAGTGAGTTTATCGCCGCCGCCTGTTGCTCATATGGTTTTAGCTTCAGCTTTTAGCTTTAGCGCCCCTAAAGGACCGATTTGTTACCATGGCACCTGAGAAGATGGAGGTGTGTGGTGTTTTTTTTTTTTTTTTAATTTTCTTTACCAGCAGCACTTAACAGATGCTTGCGGGAAGCGGCGGTCATGGTTACTGCTGTTGCTATGCCACAATGGAGAAGCCGTTTGATTAGGAGAAGTGATAAATGACGTTCTCTGCAGGAAACATGAGATGCTGGAGATTAAGGAAGCTGAGGAAGTGACTCTGTGTAGCCGAATGGACCATTTTACCTTCCGAGTTTGTTTACCTACAGTAGCTACTGCTGCCTCTTCTCCAGATGTTGAACCTGCTGCAGGGATTTGGTACCAGGAGAATGAGCGAGCTAGAATAGCAAGAATCGGAAAGAAATATTCTCTGTATGGAGCTGCTTCGTGCTCTGATGAGTTGAAACAGGAAACATGCAACATAATTCAACAGCGTCAAAACATTTGTCCTGTAATTCGTGTTTTTTTTTTTTTTAACAATATATTTATTGGGTTTTTTTTTTTTTACATACACATTAAACATAGAACATACAGTCACAGGGACAGTGACATTATGAACATCCCTCCTCCCCCCACCCTCAACAGTATAAACATTCAAGGAATGAAAAACAAACATAATAGATACATAAATAAGTAAATAATAATAGTGATGATAATAATAATAGTAATAATAATATTAAATAAATAAATAAATAATAATAATAATAATGTGAAAAATAAATAAAACAAAATCAATAGTGGTCTTGTTTATTCATACTGCAAGCGCAAGTTTAATCGTTGATTCCTGTCTGATCACTCTCCAGAAACTGCATAAAACCATCCCATATCTCTCTAAACCTGTTTAGTTTCCCTTTGGTCAGATACGTTAATTTCTCCAGTGTCAAACATGACGCCATTTCCTGTAGCCACATTCCATATGTAGGGCTGTCCAAACTTTTCCACCTCAGTGCAATGGCTCTCCTAGCCTGAAGCAAGGATAGATCAATAATGGGAGCATTTTTGCGACCCGGTACAAAATTATCAGGATAAATACCTAATATACAGAGCTTTGGCTCAAGTGGGACCACCATGTTAGTCATACGTGATATCATGCAAGTTACATCTTTCCAAAATGATTGAATTTTTTGGCATTCCCACATGCAGTGCAGCAGAGTGCCAACACTATCATTACACTTAGTACAGCTGTCGGGGATGTTGGGGTTGTAAAGATGTAGTTTTACAGGTGTCACATAAGTTCTGAATAGCCACTTGTATTGTATGAGTTTTAGTGCTGTGTTTATAGTCTTTGTTTGTGCCTTTAGACAAGCATTTTCCCATTCATTCTCTGTAATGTTTATTCCTAAGTCGCCTCTCCATGCATTAAGTCTACAGTGAGAATTGTCCTTCGATTTGGTTCGTAACATAACATACAATGCTGACAGTTGGCCTCGGCCATCCTTATTGCTTACAATACACTTCTCTATAACTGACATGGAGGGTCTATCCAGGGAGTGGGCCTGTGATTTTATGAAACTCCTTAATTGTAAGTATTTAAAGAAATGATTCCTAGGTATGTCATATTTACAGACCAATTGATCAAAAGTCATTAGATTCCCATCTATGTATAGGTCAGCTATTTTACATAAACCTTTGTTAGCCCATTGTTTAAATCCACCATCCGCTCTACCAGGTAAAAAGTTTTCATTACCCCATATTGGGGCAAATTGAGAGAGTTTAGGTGCATCTCCAGTATAGGCATGCGCCTCATGCCAAACAGAGAGGGTATTTTTTACAAAGGGGTTTTTTGTCTGTTTCTTGAGTTTTTTAACATGAGTAGAATACAAGTATGACTGAAGAGGTAGACCGGATGTTGTTGTGCGTTCAATAGCTAACCATGCTGGAGGTTCAGAAGCAGAGAAATAAAACATTGCTGTACGTAATTGTGCTGCCCAGTAATACCATTGTAGATTAGGGACTTGAAGTCCACCACCATCATAGGGAAGATATAATAAGGAGAGCCGTAATCTTGGACGTCTGTTGCTCCATATAAAATTTGAGAACAGCTTGTAATTCGTGTTTATAGATAATTTTAGAGCCTATAATCTTGAATGCCAGTCAACTCAACATATTTACATGCACAGTTAAGTTGAGAGGGAATCGACTTAATGATTGAAGTCTTTCCGGTTGATCCATTTCGTCACAGACTATTAGAAGTTAGCGAGCAGCAAAGTGGTGAAAACATGGACACAAGTTTACAGCTCTGCATATTTCGTGCGTGCTGCTTGTTTTACCTTTTTGTTAGTCGTCTCTTTTTTTATTATGCATTTTGTTCGGCGTCCGATTGATATAAAACATCCACACTGACTGCAGAAAGTCAAAATCTTACCAAGAATATAGTCAAAACAAGTCTCATTATACATAAAATAAGACTCATCACATAAAAAGTAGCTTGTTTTTAGACACTTTTTACTTCTTTCAAGCATATTTTTTTACTTGAAATAAGTATTACAAGCACAAAAAACTTGCTTTCACTGGCAGATGTTTGTACTTATTTCAAGAGAAAGTTTGTTTTAAACAAGTGAAATTATCTAAAAACAAGTTAAGTTTTAGGTGATGAGTGTTACTTTAAGTGGAAAGAGACTAGTTTTGACCAGAAATGAGACTTCATGAAATGAAATTTCATGACTAAATTTGATTTAGTACGATTTCAGTTGGACTAAGGATGTTTTCATGTGTTTTAAAAGTCTGTTTTTTGTCAGACGAACGCATTATGTAAATGTCTGAACTGACTGAGTGACTGAGTGAGTGATCATTTTTCCAGCCACTGGTCAGTTTCTCAACACATTTGAGTTTCTGGAGTTTCAAACTAGTGTTTCATTAAGGAGAGTTCACAGGCTGCGAGTAACCAAATTGTTGCTAGATTCAGACTGATAGAGTATAAACTTTGGTTTCCCAGCCTGTTGTGAACTCCAGAGAAGCAGAAGAGCACTTCCCGCACACTGAGTCTTAACTCCTTCCAATAGATGTATCATTGTTATCACTAAAGGAGGTGAAGGAATAACCAAACACAAGTCAAACTGAGCAAGAGGGAGTGTGGGGGGTTTCTGGGTTTCTCTGCCCTGCCTTGAAACAACAGGGGGCTTTTAATTTGAAGGGATCTCTTGAACATTGTCAATGGGAACGACTGAAAACGAGGCTTCACACAGAAATACTTAAATAACCAGATCAGGTAGATAAAGGTTTTTAACCTTTGTGGGTCCACGAAAGAGTTCTGTCTCTAACTTTTTCTCCAATTGAACATTTTACAGTAAAAATGCGTTTGGTGACTTTTTCCTTTTATGTGGTGGTTGACAGTCCAGGCTTAGACTAGTCTTGTTTTTTTATCTGCCTTTTATTTTATTCCTTTAATTCTATAAATAAAACGTATACTGTATTTCTTATTAATTTTCCTCCACACTCTTATCTTATATTCTCTATAGTTCCTTCTTTGCGTCCCGTTGTTTTACAGTTTCGTGGCTCATTAGTTTGAAGTTTCATTCTGTCGAGCTTCAGAACTTTTTGTTTAGCTTCTCGGTCGCTGGTTGTGTGTCGGTGTATGTGTAAAATAAAGATATGCTTTAGTGTATTGTTCCTTAAAGAGAGAAAAACAGAAAAGTGTTGAGGCAGCTTTTTTTAAATTTTTTTTATTTCCTTAATTACGGTGTATGAAGTTACAGAAATCAAAGCCTGTAATTAGTTCCAGTACCTGCTACTTGTTTGTACTCGACTTTCAAAAGCTTCTTTCTTCTTCTGTGCAGGTTGGGTTTGTTTTGTGTTGTTTTTTCTTTTTTCCTACTTAAGGGCTGATTCATGTTTTGTTTTTTGTTTTCCGGGCAGGAATGTGTTCCTATCGTTTCTTATTTCCTTTGCATTTTTGCTGTGCTGTGCAGCAGAAACTGCGGCGGCGGCGGCGGCAGTGGCGTTTGAGGTGAAAGGGCGAGCTGCTGCACCGACACAGATGGAGATGGAGACGTTTGTAATTTTTAAGCATCGTGTGAAATCGCGTCACGAAAGAAGTGAAGTCTGAAATCAGAGTTTATTTTGGAAAATCGAGTGTGACTCTGTCGCCAGAAGGTTTGACACTGGAGTACAAGGTAGTGAAGCTCCCTGTGTGTGTGTGTGGGTGAGATCATACTCCCTTAAACCCTTTGATCTCTGAGACTTGTCAGTGTGTGTGTGTGTGTGTGTGTGTGTGTGTGTGTGTGTGTGTTAATAGCATGTGATCCTACCCATTTGTGTGATTAGTGGTGTGTGACACTGTGATCCTTCCCTCTGGTCACGCCACCAGCCTCTGACACACACACACACACACTGGTACTTTCTCATGTTATGATTCTATCTCAAACACACCTTTCCTTCCAACTGAGCTGCATTTAACCCTCATTAATAAACATATATACAGCTCTGGAAAAAAATAAAGAGACCACTTTCACAAATGTTTCTTAAAAGCATCTCTACATGTATGACAGTCATTCTTTTCTTTTCTTTTTTAAATACCAACACAAACACAACTCATTCTACTTAATCATGAGACACTGATGAGGTCATCACCTTAACCACATCTGGTTTTATAGGAAGATTATAAAAACCACTGCTGGGATTAAACATTGACATTACCCCACAAAAACTGATTTATAAACTCTTCCTGAGTTAAAATATTCTTGCTGTGTTGTTTAGGAATAAATATGAACATGTTATCTTTGCATTATTATTATTCAAGGTCTGAAAAGACTTGATATTTTTTGTTATTTAGACTAGTTTAGTCATTTTCAGCCAATAAAAGCTCTAAACTCTCTTTGGGA
This sequence comes from Trachurus trachurus, assembly GCF_905171665.1. Taxonomy (NCBI): domain Eukaryota; kingdom Metazoa; phylum Chordata; class Actinopteri; order Carangiformes; family Carangidae; genus Trachurus; species Trachurus trachurus. The sequence continues at coordinate 6,418,072 of NC_139907.1, read as the reverse complement.
GAAATGTTGTCGGTAGTTGATAGAATAAAACAACATTTTTAAATTTTAATTTTACTCAAACACATACCTATAAATAGTAAAACCAGAGAAACTGATCATTTTGGGAGTGGTCTCTTAATTTTTTTCCAGAGCTGTATAACTGTGTGTGTGTCTGTGTGTGCGCGTGTCGTTAACAACCACCCGTCTCCATGTGAGCGGCTAATCTCTGTTCACAAGACGAGAAGTGTCACGGTCCCCAAAAATAATCAGTGAAGGACGATGACGAGGGCGGTGGCGGCGCCGAGCGGCCCGCTGCTAACTGACCCAGAAACCACATCCATCTGGAGAAATGTCACAGCGCTCATCAAACGAACGGCCTCGGACGGGTTAGTGGGTTATTAAATATGGCCCTGGGTGTGTGAATGTGAATGTGTGTGTGTGTGTGTGTGTGTGTGGGCTGGAAATCCCCAAACAGTGGGGGTTGCCTCCGTCGTTAGAAACATTAAAGTGACGTTATTATCGGGGTAAGGAGTTGGAGCGAACACACACGTTTGTGTCTTCGTGTGTCACACTGATCAATTAATTTACTTTAATCAGGTCTCGTCTCATTCTCACCTGAGAGAACCGAGAGTGAGAAACGACGGCGACGACACAAACGAGCTGCGACACCATCAACAGTCAATTAATTAATAGAAACAATTAAGTTGAATAAATGAAAACAGTTGAGTGACGGCGGCGGAGACGAGAGCAGACAGTCGGTGCAACAAGGTGTCGATGTTGAACAGCGTCAGTTTGCTCTGTTGTTGTTGTTGGTTGAACTGGTGGAAGTGGGAAAAGAAGAAGCTGCAGCTCGGGACAGGAAGTCGTGTCGAGGTGATTTTACAGACGGTTGTTTTTTTACACGTTCTTCTTTTGAACGTCAGAGATTTGAAAAGAAAAAGGTTTATCAGATGAGTCTTCCTCAGTGTTTCTGAGCTGAGTTGAGCTTTTTCTTCCTGAATCTTTGTGTGAATGTTTTTTTCTTCCTGTTGCCTATAAAAGCTGTGATGAGACCCAACAGAACCGGTTTATTTATACCAACGCTGGCTGATAATATTAAATGTTACATATGAATACTATCACTTAAATTAAGTTTTGTGGGTAGAGCAACATGTAGCATTAGTCCTCCTTTGGTTAAAGGCCGACCCAAAGTCCTTTGCTGCTCATCCTCCTCCTCTCGCTCTGACTTCCCTGTCACTCGCCACATAACAAAAGAAATAACAAAAATACTCTAGAAATACCATTAAAAACAAACTTTACCTGATTTAAGGCAATTAAACTGAGTGTGTCTCCTCTTGGCTTTACTGTAAAAGTTCATTTGTTGATTAAAACCACGGTCGGTTTAGTTGCATCTGCTCAAACACTACAGTAGTAAACTTCATTTATATCTTGTGTCCAGTTACTGATTCCCCCTTTTTATTCACTCTGACTGACATGTTGAGGTTGTGCGGCCTCTGACTCCTTGTTATTGGCTGTAAATTAGTAATAAATCTCTTCCTCCTCTTCCTCTTCCTCCTCCTCTTCCTCCTCCTGCTCTCTGCAGGTTGAAGTGTCCTTGAGCAGGACGCTGAGGCTCAGACTGCAGCACCTGTTTGTTCACTGGCTCAGTCCTCACAAGTGTAGAAGCACAGAGACAGTGTGTGTGTGTGTGTGTGTGTGTCTGTGTGTGTGTGTGTGTGTGTGTGTGTGTCTCAATACAATTGTGTGTCAGATCCTGTGTGTATTAGTGTGTGTGTGTGTGTGTGTGTGTGTTTTCCAGTATAAACGCTGCAGCTTGTCATGAGGCAAAATGTGATCTCTGGTTCTGGTTCAGGTTCTGCTCAGCTGGTCCAATGAATGGAAGTCGATGGGATGTCCTAACAAGGATGGATGCACAGACTTGTGTGTCAGTGTGTGTGTGTGTGTGATGAATGGGGTCAGTGCAGGATGGACCGGCCAGAGGAGAAGAAAACACAATCAGTTCTTTTGGCCGAACGTTCGTCTCCTCCTGCCAAACCGCACACCGGCCCACAATGCACTGCAGCCTGAATGGACACCACTCTGCACAAATGAGAGACTGTGTGTGTGAGGCTGCATTGTGAGGCTGTGCTGCTGCTGCTGCTGCTTGGGTTGTGTGTGTATGTGTATGTGTGTGTTTGCATGTGTGTGTGCATCCCTGTATACTTGAGTGTGTGTATTTTGTGTCTGGGAAAGTATTAGTGGGCCACAGTTGCGTGTGTGTGTGTGTGTGGGTTTTTGTGATTATGCCTGATTTAATTGTGCTGAAGAGCTGAAGGAGGCTGTGTGTGTGTGTTGTGTGTGTATCCTGTGTGTGTGTTGTCTTGTGTGTGTGTGTGTTGTGTGTCTGAAGATCCAGCCTCCAGCTGGAAAATCGAGTTTGAAGCTCAGATATTATCATCATTTATTTACATCCAAGCCCGTCGCAGAACTAATTTCATCCAGCCCCCAGTTTGCAGATTATTCCTCCGCTCCTTCTCGTCCTTCCTCCTCCTCCTCCTGACGTTATTGATTGGATTATTGTGTGAATAATGAAATTATTCCCTGACATTGCTTCGTCTTGGTTTATTTGCGGCGGAGAGCTGAGGCGCAGTCGCCACCGATCGGAAACAGGAGTTGATTTAAAAACAAACACAGCGAACAAACGAGACGCAATCAGCAGCGAGCGAGATTAAAAACAACAACAGCAACGACGACGACAAACATCTCGGGCTCGACGCTAACGAGCAAAACAACAACAAAAATGTCAGACAGACGCACAAACACTGCACGTAATGTAAATGAGAAGAGACACAACGAGCTGCACGACGATTAGAAGATCTATAAGATGACGAGGGGGAGGAGGGGAGGAAGGGGGGTCGTATTAAAACGCTCTGACGCAGGAAATGAAATCATGAGGGAAGTGGATGTGGTAATGAGTGTGTGTGTGTGTGTGTGTGTGTGTGTGTGTGTGTGTGTGTGTGTGTGTTTTGACTTCACAGACAACAGTAGCTGCTGCTGCTTTCATTAGAAAATCTCTCTCAGTGTAAAAGGCTCCAGAGACCCAGTGAGTGAGTGAGTGTGTGAGAGAAGTGGAAATGAAAATATTTGCAAAGCTGAACAAGAGGACGGATCAGTTTCAGTTTGAGCTCCAGACTCTTTCATTCAGCTTCAGTGTGAAACGACCGAGCTGTTCGCCGTTCAGACCGACTCCTCCTGATCAAAGACCGGTCTTTAATTAGAGCCCGAGACAACTGGACGGTATTTATAGTGAAGGGCTGCTGCTGCTGCTGCTGCTGCTGCTGCTGCTGATGTTTAGTTATTATACGGCACAAACTCCAGAAGCCGTTTTTTGATGAGGATGAGTGAAAATACAGTGAAAACATCGACTTCCTGGATTAACAAGATGATAAAGACTGAAGCTGCGTCTCAGTTTAGCGTAGACGTCCACCAGAAAGACGGTTTCCTCCCTGGACACTGTGGACCAGGAGGAGGAGGAGGAGGAGGAGGAGGAGGAGGAGCTCCAGTCAGCAGCTCCACAGACCAGACGATTGTATCAAGAAATTACTTCAATTAAAACCGGAAGAAAAAAAAAGCAAAAGACACAGAGATAGAAAAGGGGTTTTAAAATGATTTCTAATTTAAAGAGATAGTTCAACATTTTGGCAAATTGGCCCATTGCCATAATCCCTATAGTCATAGCAGTAGGTTTGTTACCTTTAATTGTCGGTGCATGTTGTTTTTAGAACGGCGGAGCAGAGCCGTGAGCTGCTCAGAGCTACGCTACGGAGGCTAATGGGATTTCTTGGTTTCCCTCATCAAATACACAATCCAACAACTCCAAAACGCTCTGGTGGACAAGTTGTGACCTGCACATTCACCACGCTATGAGATAATAACACAACGTTACCAGACAGAGTTGTTTTAGAGGCAAATACAGAGACTGCTTGCCGAGAAACTGTCCCTGAAGGCAACGCGCATCAGCGGTTTTGCATGAATTTATCTCTAAAACAACTCTGTCTCATAACATTATGTTATTATCTCATAGCGTGGTGAATGTGCAGGTCACAACTTGTCCACCAGAGCGTTTTGGAGTTGTTGGATTGTGTATTTGATGAGTTTGATGAGGGAAACCAAGAAATCCCATTAGCCTCCGTAGCGTAGCTCTGAGCAGCTCACGGCTCTGCTCCACCGTTCTAAAATCAGCTTGCACCGACAATTAAAGGTAACAAACCTACTGCTATGACTATAGGGATTATGGCAATGGGCCAATTTGCCAAAATGTTGAACTATCCCTTTAATATTTTCACCATCATAATCTCCAAGCGGATTGAAATGCATTGTGGGAACTGAGACGCAGCATGCTAACGGCTGCTATAAGACACTAAAGGAGAGGTGCAGCAGTGGCTGATGGGAACAGTCAGTGTTTTCTTACAGGAACAGTTTGTTCAGTTGCTGTTTTGTGGAGATATTTTAAACTCTCACCACCACCAGAGTCACGAGGGGTTCGTCCTCCCGGGACCACGAGTCCAAACACGGAGCGTCTGCAGAGACGAGTCGGTCCGGACCTAAATGAAACACAAAGATCTGCTGAAGATCTTCACCACAAAAAAACAAAACATCTAATTTTACTCTTTGAAGCCTCGTTTTTATGTAACGACGAGTCTCTTCTCATGACCTTTAATTTGTTACTTTGGTCAGTGAAAAACTTTAATTATCTGAAGTTATTTTGATACGAAACCACCAGAGGGAACTCATTTAGAGAACAAGGCTGTGATTTTTATTTTTTTTCTCCATTGAATAACAATAATATTGATTATTATTGATTATGTCATGTTTCAGCTGTTGAACATCTGGCCTCTTGTTTATCCAGGTGTTTATCCGACAGTGGATCGGAGGCGAATTAGTCGTGTTGTTATTGATTATTGATCCACCACGTGTGACTGGAGCTACATGCAGGTCAATGATCCTTTTTAATGGGGTTTCTCACCCCCCCTTCTCCTCCTCACCCCAGTTTTCCCTCATTTGCTCCCTCTTTGTTTTATCCTCCGTCTCTTTGTCCTCTCCTCTCTTCATCTTTTCTCCCCTCTTTTTTTTGGGAACTTTATTGCCTTTATGCACATTAACAGGCAATTAACATCACAAAGGAAAACAAATCAAAACATCTTGAGATTGGGTCTCATCTGTAACACAAATAGCACTGTAAACTAAAGGGTATTGCACATATTTTATCTGGTTCCGTATTCCAAAAAAAAGGGATATTTTAGATAATAATAATAGTGTATAAGAGTCTTAAGCGATATAATCGGTAACTGGGGTCCACCTTTTCATAATTTTCTCCCCTCTTTCTGCCTGTTGCCTACTTTCATCCCCCCCCCCTCCCTCTCCTCTCCTCCCTCCCTCCCTCCCAGTGTCCGGGTCAGAGCCCAGGGGACCAGGTCCAGTCTCGCACATGTACATGGGGGACTGCATAGTTCACTCAGCGGGGAGCTTCTCGCCGGCCGAGGCCACGATGTTATAATGAGCTTTGAGAAAGGCGGAGGGGGGCTGTTGAGGGGTGAAGATGCCACATTGGCTGTTACCCCTCACCCTCCTCACCCCTCCCTGCCTCCCCCACTTTCCCCTGGTTAAAGGAGATTAATTAAAAGCTCACTCGCTCCCTCTCTTATCAGTGAGAGTTGAACACTTACTGTAAGCCTCCAGGGGGGACGGCTCAGCGCCAGGCCGGGTGGGCAGGGGGAAAGGGGGGAGTGGGGGAGGGGGGAGGCGACGGGTGAGGGGAAGGGGAGAGAAGGGGGAGAGAGGGGGGAGAAGGGGGCGTGGAGCCTCCGGGAACGATGCTAATTCCAGCCAGTGGGACGGAGGAACGGCTGCGGAGGAATTACTGCCGGTGGCGCCGTGCGTTTCATCGCTGATTATCTCTGCAACGCTGTCTAGGAAGAGATCGCGCTCGCAGACGGTCGCTCCGCCTGTCAGTCACACTTTCACACTCACAACACGCTTTATTTTCTCCTTCTTCTTCTACGTCTGCTTCTTCTTTCTACTGCGTCTTGCTGCTGCTTCTTCTGAGTTTCACCTGAAGCCACAAACACTCTGAATTAAATCCTCGACCTACAATAAGTCAACACTGATGAATATGGAGATTATTTGTCAAAGAGGTTCCAACAAAGTTAAATATTCAGCTACGCTCTCATTTTTTTTCTTCCCCCCTCTCGTCTGCATTTTAAACAATGGAGGGGGAAAAAAAAATAGCAAGAATCAGCAAAAACTATAAATATTATAATAATTATTAATAATTATGATGTTTTTCACTTTTTTGGGGTGGGGAGGCGGAGCGACTTTCTGCTTACGAGGGCATGCATGCATATTTATAATTACAATAACATTAACCCTGAATCTTCAACTCAACACTGGATTATTTCAGGGGAAAGTCTTGATTTTATATATGAAAGATGAATCCTATTGACTCTGGTGACCTTTGGTGACCTTTGCATGTAATGAACTAACTAATCCAACTGTGGGCTACCCAGAGCCTGGACTCTTTTAAAACCTATTCACAAAGGCCTATGAATGCTGATACGAACATGTGACACTAGTTTTTGCTTATAACTTTGTAGCACTCTGAGATCTTATTGATGAAAAGTGCATTAGAAATAAAATGTATTATTATTATTATCAAACTAAATATGTGACAAAATAATAATTAAATAGATAAATATGAGTGTAAATCAAGTTTTTAAGCTTCAGTATCAGTCAGTGTTGGTCACTGAAAACAGAACTTGGTCAATTTATATAATAAGACAGATGTTGAACAATAATGAAAATATAAAATGTTCAGTATCAGTTTATAAAGTTGAGTCTTGTAATGTTTTTGTGTGTGTGTGTGTGTGTGTGTGTGTGTGTTGCAGGTTGCAGCCGTTCATCACCGGACAGCCCAACAAGAAGCTGGCTGTGGAGACGGTGAGTCACACACCGCTCATCTTCATCTTCCTCCTCCTCCTCCTCCTCATCGTCACCACATCTGCTCTTCGTCTCCGTCACTCTCTCTTTCTCTCTCTCTCACTCTGTTTTGTCTCCTCTCTCACTCACTCACTCGGCCCGTCGCTGCACTTACCGGGCGTGCACACAGAAACACTCAGACAGATAAACTTCCTCCTGGCTCTCAAAACACTCACACACACACTGTCTCAGACTTAAACACACACACACACACACACTCATCATTACTGGTATTCAGTTCACTGCATCTTCAGAGCTGCTACACATGATGTCATTTCTGGAAAACAGCAGCACTTATCACGCCAAAAAAAAGAAGAAAAAAAGTCATCTTTATCGTCCAGACTGTGACAGACAGACCCTCAGAGCTTCATTTCCTGGTTTCTGCCTCAGGAGCAGTTTCCTCCTTCTTCACCTTCAGGCTCAGTTCGTCTTCACCTCCAGGATGAAACTCTTTTATCTCTGTCACCTTCTTCTCACCTGCTGCTTCCATGGTCCATGTCTCATAGGGACTTTAGGACTTTAGAGGAGGTGAAGTTTGTTCTCATAGATCTGTTGTCTCCAGATGTTCCAGAGGTTGTTGTGTATTATTGTATGCAATGCATCATAGTTTAGGTCTTCAACAAGGTTTTTTTGAAGGAAGAAACTTGGTCAGTCTTGTCATTTTTGATGTAGATGTCACAACTTTGGTGTTTTTTTGTTTTGATTTCCCGCCAAATTAAGAGAAAACAAGATGGCGTGTGACCAAAACTTGATAAAATGCACCTACAGGACAGTTTTGGCCTCATGATGTCTTCAGTTTACACTCGGGTCAAACTGATTTGTCAACCTTTTATAAATCAGTGAGCAGGTCAGCTTCAGTATCTTGATTTTAATCATAAACACAGAGATGAATGAATGTGTCTATATTTGTTTATACGGTAAAAGCTTTGGACATTATAAGAGTCCATTGAGATCATCACAGTGATGATTTAACCTGGAAACACAAATACCTAGAGCCTAAAGTCTTAAAATCTGACTTTTATTATTCTATGTTTTCCTTATGATTAACAAATCCAGTGAAAAGACTAAAAGTGTCCCTCCTCCTCCTCTGTAACTCTCAGCTCGTTGGTTCCTACTGAAGATATAAAACAGAGTCACGTCACGTGTCAGGAGCTGTTAAAAACAACAGAAGGTCTTGAATCTTATTTATTCTCTTCTATAGCAGCAACATTTCTTATTATTCAGTCAATTAACACCTACGAACTGCAATGAAGCTGCAGGAAGCGACTGTTTAAGCTACTGTAAAAGTCTAAGTCTAAGGGCCTATAGGTCACATTAATTGATAAATTATATCTATAATTATTATTATGCAATGTGGGGGAAGTGATAGAAAGGTCGATAGTTTATGTGCGTAATAAAAATTTGTAGGTTTTATCGTCGTGCCACTGAGTTTCTGTGACCCGTTACCTAAAAAAGGTCATAAATGTAACAAGCGAATGAATCTTTACGACAGAGAAATAAGATACGTCGGGTTTGGGTTTTGTTCGTGCGATTTGTTGACAGTCAGAAATCTTTTATCTGTGTTTTAAAATAGTATTAAACACCCTCGGCAGCAGCAGCAGCAGCAGCAGCCCGGAGGTTTCCTGTCTCCACATAATAAAGCAGTAACAGTAACAGACAGAGTGTAACTCCCCCGTCGCTCTCGGCCATTAAAAGCTGATTGCAGATTGCTGGGATCTCCTGCAGAGCGGACGGAGGATAAATAAATCTGAGCTCAGGCCATGTGAGAGGTGAAGTGAAGCTCTCCACTGCCTTTGTTTGCCCGTCCCTTATTACTCGCCCTCCTCCCTCCTCCTCCAGGCCCTAAAAACTCAGGCTCTTAAAATAAATACGGCCTTAAACTTGGACATAAAAACGTCTTAAAAAGCACTTTCCCAGCTTTTTTTTTTTTTTTTTTTCTGCCACCCTGCAGTGATGGGTTAGCTGCTGTTGGCCCGTCGCCAGCTTTCCAATGAATCCGGAAAGAGAGAAAGAAGGTTAGTGGTACAGTGTGTGTCCTATCTGCTTCACCAAACCCAGTTAGGCTTCGTGTCTTTGAAGAGTTAATTTGCGGACGTCCTCATTCTGCACATTTATAGCTTCACAGCTCTCGCAGTCATCTTCAAGGAGAACGAGGCCACTCTCTGCAGCTCCCTGTCGTAATTTGATTTTTTTTTTTTTTTTTTTTTTTAATAGGACCAGAAATTCAATCACAGGTTGATCTGCAGGATCTGAAAGTTTCAAATCCAACTCTCTGTTTCTATATGTGCACTTTTTTTTTGTTATCCCATATTCATCTTCTCCTGCTGCTGCTGATTTATTTCTCTCTTCATTCGTTGTAGCAAGTTCAGGTTTAGACGGAGACATGATGGACCAGAACTACAAGTCTGTGCATGTTAGAAGTTACAAGTTTTCATTTTTGTATTTTTAATTTCAAATATTTAGGGTCAGATCTGGATGAGTTGTTGGATGGATGAATCCGGTTGCAACAACAAACCTTTTGATTTTCTATCTGCTCTGCTTTGCACCGTCTTCTCCATGAGTATTCATGGGTATTTTAGAGTTTTATAGAAACATCTGCAAGTCTAAATTGATGGATGAATGAAATAAACAGTTGAAATTAAACTGATGGTTGAAACAGATCGATGCCATCGATGATTCAATGGGAACAAACTCTGTGTGTTTAGACTGAACCGCCTCCTCTTCACTCATGAAGCGTCCAAGTAAATGTGGTGAAGTCACTGAGTCTGAAAACATGAGTGTGACAACACAACCTCCACAGTTTGCATGTGGAAATGTTGCTTAGTAAATAAACCGTACAGTAGCTGCAGCTGCAACTGCAACATATGACAGCGTCACTGTAGCTTTAAGAAACATTTGCAAAGATGAAAAACTCTGTTCTCTGGTGTTATAAAGTCACAAATTTGCAGGAAAAATTCTAATTTACAAGAAAAAAACAAGTCAAATTTACAAATTAAAAAACCTCATAAATTGTACAAGAATCGATCGATAATCTACAAACCTCATTTGACTATGTAAACTCACCTGATGGAGCCAAGTGTATTGAATTTGTGGCTTTATAATCTAAGGAACATTAAGTTTGTTTGTTGTTCCTGTAAACTTGTGAGTTTAGTTTTGGAAGTTCTCAGCTTTAAACTTTTTACCTCTTTCTCTCTTCCAGCTGGTGTTTTTTTAACCTGCAGCGTCTAACACGTCATCGTAGAAACATGTGAAGTTGTAAACGTGGAAATTTCATCCAGGAAACTTTCAGCAGTGAAAATCAGGAAACAAGAAATCAGCTGATTGATCGTTTAAACCATCAGCAAACTACTCAATGTTTCCGACTGAACTTGAGGATTTAATGGAGATTAAATAGAAATAGTTTAATTTAACATTACTCATCATGTGATGTCGTTTCAATCACTAGTGCGCTGCAGTGTGAAACCGGTTGTGTTGGATCTTGTGCTTGAACAGTGAAGCAGCTTCGGGGTCGTTAAATTATCCAGGACACGGTTTTTAACGAGAGGTCGAGGAAGTTGGAGGGAGAAAAACTTTGAAGGGAATTTACAGTGAGAAAAACTCTTCTGCCTTTGTTCTTTTCTTCTTTTTCTTTTCTCTCTCTCTCTCCTCCGCCGGCTGTCCTCTCCTCTACCCTAATTCCTCCTCTTCTGTTTCTCCTCCTTCCTCTCTCACATTCCTTCCCATCCTCCTCCTCCTCCTCCTCTTCCTCCTCAGTCTTTGTCTCCCTCTCCATCATGTGCTGTTGGCAGCTCTGAATGGCGGCGCTCGGGGAGCTCAGGCTCTGTCAACCAGGAAGAAAACATTGCCACGAGGGGCCGGGTCAACAAGGCTTGTTACTTAGCAACCCCCCTCGCCTCCCCCTGGGAACTGGAGGCGAGCGGCCGTTGCCATTGGCTGAAGCTGCTCCCCTCTCTCTCCCTCTCTCCCCTGTTATGTAATGTTGCCGTTTCATTGCAGCGACGGGATTGAAAAGAGAGGTGTGTGTGTGTGTGTGTGTGTGTGTGTGTGTGTGTGTGTGTGTGTGTGTGTGTGTGTGTGTGTGTGTGTGTGTGTGTGTGTGTGTGTGTGTGTGTGTGTGTGTGTGTGTGTGTGTGTGTGTGTGTGTGTGTGTGTGTGTGTGTGTGTGTGTGTGTGTGTGTGTCGCTCGCTGTGAGTCTTTAGTGACCCAGCAATTAGTCTGAGCCGAGCCGAGGGAGGAAATGATGAGTTTACAAGACAGAAGGAGAAACCGGTTGATTTCTGCCAAGAGGAAAGTGGTCCAGCTGTTGTCGGCCGCCCTCGCTGCCTCCCTTTAATAAAAAAACAACACAACAAAACAACACAACAACGCACTCACACACGGAGAGAGAGAAAGAGTGTGAGGCCGAGAGGTCGAGGCCGGTGGAGGCAGCAGCAGACGGTGCATTTAGGGGATGTGGGGATTTTCACAGAGGCTTAGAAATCTGAAAGAGAGCGATGAGGTCACAGAGGGGGAAGAGAGAGGGGGAGGAAAGGGGGGAGAGAGGGGCTGTGAACCGCAGACAGTCGCTCTGGTGATGCAGCTGTAGTCTGATTATGCAAACAGTCGTCCTGGCAACCCGACGGCCGAGTCCGTGTGAAGTTTGGACTCTCAGAGACGTCGTCAGACCGTCCGTCGGGGGGCCGGTGTTTCCAGGTCGTCACGGTGAAATTCCTCTGAGCTCATTTTATTTAGTGAGAAACTGCAGGGATACGTTTAAAAAAAAAAGGTCAAAGGTCGCGGTGGTTCACGTTGATCTTCATCACACGATCCTGTGTCTCAAACTGTTTGTTGATTATTTTATTTAGGTTGAATCGTTGCAGCTCAGGGTTCATTTCTGTGTCTTTAAGGTGAAATTTTAGCCCCGCCCACTTGAAAAATTAACAATATGGAGGCAATTTAATGACTCCTCAGAGCTCTTACAGTATGTGACAATAAGTTGTTAACGCAGGTTCTGTTTATTGACCTGTTGACCTTTAAACCGTCATGTTTTTATTGGATGTGCATTTAGAGCAAATAAACGTGACTAATTTGCCGCTAATCGTGATTTACTATCGACGCTTAATGGGATTAATCAGGATTAAATACTTCCATCAATTACTGTAACTACCCTAATGTATATAATAGCTATATGATGTGCAGCAACAGTAGCTATAGAAATAGAAAAACCTAAATACCAGGAAACAAAACATTTAGAAACATCTTATTTGTATATGTTTAATTTGAAAAAGAAAAAAAAAACAGAGTTTGGCTGCTGTGGATTTATAGAGACATATCAGATCCAAAGACAGTAGAAACACTGGTTACAGGACCAGTGAATCATTTATATGAAGAATATTCACATTTAACCCTCCTGTTGTCTTTCTGGGTCAAATTGACCCAATCTGGTCCCTTCCTCCATCCTTCTTTCTTTCCTTCCTTCCTTCCTTCCTCTTTTGATCCAACTGACCTGATCTGTTCCCTCCCTCCATCTTTATTTCCTTCTTTTTTCCCCCTTCCTTCTTTCCACAATCCTTTTCCCCTTCCTTCCTTCCCTTCTTCCTTCCTTGAACGAATCTGTTCCCTCCCTCCATCTTTCTTTCCTTCCTTCTTTGCCTTCATCCTTACTTCTTCTTTCCTTTTTGACCCAATTGATCCAATCTGTTCCCACTCTCTTTCTATCTTTCCTTCCTTTCCCCCTTCCTTCTTTCCTCCCATCTTTCCCTTTGTCCTTCCCACCTTCCTTCCTTGACCCCGGAGAACAACAGGAGGGTTTTAACTTGATCAAGATCAGAAGATTACGGCTCCATTTCCAAACTCGCAGTGTCAGGAAACATCCATGGATTGACTGGTTGGATCAATAAACAGCAGATTTTGTCTCTGTGGCGACTGTTTTACTGATGATTAGTTAAATTACGTTAATCCTGTCGGAGCAGGACGAGGTCACGACCCCTTCGAAAAAAAAAAGTGGAAAAAAGTCGTCATGTCATTAAAAAAGCTCAAAGAAACCTGAGCTCCAACTCTCACATGTCGACATTCTCACACCCATAAAAAAAAAGAAAAAAAAAGAAACCTGCTGTGTTTCCTCTGACTCTTTAACGAGCAGTTTTCTCGTTACACGACTGTCTGAGAGTGTAAACACTCCACAGTTTGAGTATCTGTGTGTTTGTACAGAAACATTATCTGTGTATAAATACGAGCGGTAATAGCTCCTACCGCCACCTCCTCCTCTCCTCCTCCTCCTCCTCTCACGCAGCCGTCATCTTGACCCATTTAATAGCTCTCACCTCCTAATTAGTCTGGAGCACCGTGTTTATGCTGTTATGCTTCCCCTTTTAATTATAATTTTTTCTTTTTTTATATTATTATTTCTTCACATTACCGCCCTGTGTTCGCCGGGCAGTTAATGAGGCGTCCAGCTCCTGTGATGAGGAGCCTCTTTACAGCCTGGTGAGGTGAAAGTCAGCGGGGGGTGGGGAGGAAACCAGAGGACGAAGTGGAGGAGGAAGAAAGAAGGAGGGAAAAAGGAGGTTTTTGTGGTTGATATTTATACAGCAGTGCTCTCGCTGTATAATCGTCGGCTATTTATCAAAGTCTGAGGGAAGTGAGGGAAACGAGGGAGAGGAGGACGTGGGGAGAATAAAAGGAGAAATAAAAAATAAAGCGAGGTGGGAGGAAAAGGAAGGACGGAGGGAGGAATGAAAGGAAAATTGGAGGGAGAGACGGCAGGAAGAGGAGGAGGAGAGGCCCCAGCAGGGACTCCAACAGGCTGTTGCTGAGGAGAACAGAAATATCTCTCCGTCACACTGAGGACCCTCCACCTGCTTCTCCTCCTGCTTTATAATTAGCCCCGGCTGAAGGGAAAGTGATAACACAACCTGAAGACGACGGGTTTCCTCTGCAAAACACCACGGTTTTCTATTTTGCTCCGAAGCAGACGAGAAATCTGAATGAAAGTTTAATTTTAGAGTTCCTCATAAAAAAAATAAAATAAAAAAACACACCAAAATATCCTCCATACAGCCCACCGGTGCAGCAGCAGCTCTGTATTTGGCTTCTCGGATGAAAGAAAGTAAATAAAAAAACCCAGATTGAAGCAGCTGAGCAGCGGTTTCCTAAACCGGAGGGAAATCTCTCTCTGTCTCTCTGTATTAAAACAGACACAGTCGTCACCGAGTTCAGGAAAAACAAAAGCCTGGTCAACAGGTCAGAGAGTGAACCAGACCGGACAAACTCAAACAAACACAGAGCAGGAAAATCATCAACATCATCTGATAAAAAACAACTGTAAAATGTGACTGTAGGGAGCAGGAGGTGAAATAAATTAAGGTTTGTTAGCAGCCTCCTCCTCAGGTATTGGGAGTTTGGAAAAACTTGAGCACGGGGAGCATCCAGTTTCCAAAAAATGTGTGAAATTTTATTTTATAAAGCCAAAAAACCATAAAGAAAATATTTCCAAAGCATAACCTCAGTTAATATATCAGAATTACTATTAGTTCATCAGAAGAAAAAACAAAGAACAAGAACAGCAAAAGCAATTAGCCAAACATTAGCCTAGCCTAGCCTAGCCTAGCCTAGCGCTCCTCCTGTCAGTCCAACAGCTCAGAGATTTTAGTATCGATGATTTGTTAGGGCGTCGCCATAAAACCATAAAATTTCTTTTGTGGTTTCTTCTGTTTTGCTTTTCCAAAGGAAGACAGATGTTACAGTAGCAAAAAATTACCTCAGTTTGACTTTAAAACCAGAAACCTCTCCTTCTGTGTGTGTGTTTTTCTTACAGAGCATCACAGCGTCTCAGTTGTAGTCGACCTTGGACCTTCTTTTTGGATATAAAACATCATCGCTTCATTAGTTTTATCCCGTTTGTCCTGTTTGTATTCTGGTGTTAGGACCAATTAACGTGTTGGTTTCTGACCTTTAACCGCTGAAGTCAAAGTGAACCGTTTGAACCATACTGTATGTGAGGAAGAAAAAAATCCTCGGGGCGTCACTGAGAATAAACCGTAGCCGTGACGACAGGTTGTTGTTGTGAAGTGGAAGAGCAGCAGGTGACTGTGGAATAATCCACAGTTTGTTTGTTTAGTTTAGTAACTTATATATAGATATAGAGACAGGAAATGGAGAATTAGCAGCGTCACCGTGGCGATGACGTTTGGCTCAAATCGTTTCCACTGCTGGAAACTGCCCCGCCCCCTCTGTGCCCCCCTCCGCCTCTGTCCTCTGCACATTTTTATTGAACCAGCTGTTTATTTTCTCCTGCTGCTGCCAACATTTCCTCCTGTTTCCCATATATATATATTTTTCAATCAAATACGTCTCTTTTATCATCTCCCATCATGCACCTAGGGAAGACGGCCTGGGGAGGGGGAGGAAAGTCGTCATATTCATGCGTGAACCTGTGACAGCTCAACTGAGACAATGCAAATGGGCTGAACTGAACTAAATGCAACAAAAAAACACAGTGCTCTAATTATATTTCTGCCCTCACCCCTTCATTTTTAATTTCTGAGGCTTGAAGGAGGAAGTTTGGGCCCGAGGCTCCGGTTAACTCCTGACCCTGACTTTACGAGGCGGCGGCGGCGCTGCACTCGAACACTGCGGGCTTTGAGAAAGTGTAATAATGTGATGTCAGATAATAAAGGTTGTGGTTACGCTCTGATGCTGCATTTAGTCGTGTGTGGAGAGATGCTGCAGAAGATGAAATATTTCCTCACTCGAGTCACACCTGCCCTGCAGCAGCTCCCACCAACACACACACACACACACACACACACACACACACACACACACACCAACACACACTATCACATACACACACACACTGTTTATTATTTTCTATCATTTTAAAGGAAGTGGGGCAGATGAGATCACATCGAGCTTAGATTTCCCCGGAGGCCGAGAGCCGACCTCACGTGTCTAACGCAGAGGAAAAATATTAAAAAGTACCAAACGACGCAACAAACCTGACGACTGTGTTTCCTGTTTGCTCAGGTTGCCAACTCCAACCCCGTGCCGGTGCCCGTGGGAAACCCCGCCAGCACGGCGCAGGTGGTGGCGGCGGTGGTGGAGAGCGGGCCGGTGGTGTACGACGACGCGGCCGCCGACGAGGAAGAGGAGGAGGAGGACGAGCCGTGTGTGAGCGCCATGGCACTGATGGGAAACAACGGTCAGTTCACACAAACTAAAAACATCAAAGCGTGACATTAAACCTGATTTTCCATGTCCCTCTGTCAGCAGAGAAAATCACTTTTCTACTATTCTTCAACTCACTTTAGTTTGAATGGAGCTAAAAAGTCTGAAAATGTCAATTATTTTACTTCATAAACAGTGATCAGAGTCAGACACGGCTTCAAATAGTCAATTTATTTGTGTTAGGTTTATAAAAAACCTGCAAATTAAGACAAATATGAACTTCAAATCTGTACTGACAATAAAACACATCAGTGATTCAGTATAAAAAATTATGTCTTGTCTTTTAACTGATGAGCAGCAGTGAAACAAAAATACTTGGTGTGAAATATAAACATGGTGAACTTGAGATAAAAATAAAGATAAAGTAAAAATAAGGAGTAGTAGGAGAGGTTTCTCAGCAACAACAAATATTTTTCCTGTCATTAAAAAAACAGCTGCTCTCTGTTTCTCACTGATTCTCTAAAAGTCTCCACACAAAGTTAAACTGAGTTGAAGTCGAGTTCAGATCATTTTCTACGCAGGTTCTTGAACTTAAAAGAAACTGATTCTCCTTCGACTCTTGAGACTTGATGAGTGAAACTCTTTCATTTCTTCTCAGCTCAGTTTTCACTTGAGTTTCATCGAGTCGACTGCGGTGGCGGCGGCGGACGTCTCAGCTCTCCGTCGGCTCTCAGTGCCACACAGTGTGAAGAAGCTGGAGTCAGTGTTTTAATGACCAAGCTGCTCGGGGGGAGGATAGTGGGGGGGAGGTAGGAGGGGGGGGGTCACTGTGGCTCTGTGTCGCTTTGTTTTAATGAGCCGACGCTCAGATTGAGTTTCTCCTCTTCACGTCTCTGGCTGTTAAAACTTTAAGTCCCTGCTCTGCCGCTGTAAAACGTCCTGAGCTACTTAATTGATTCCTGTAGGGCAGCTCTTTGTTTATACTCCGACTCCTCCCCCGAGAGGTCAAAGGTCAGGGTCGGGCTCCGGGCAGCACCTCTGGAGCTGGGGGTCGACGGTCGAGCAGGACGATGGATGCTGGATGGTGGTCGTCTCGGTTACAGTGACACTTTTCACATTTTACAGTTCTCACAACTCACGGCGTCTCTGACCGTCAGGGTTGCAACTTTTTTATTATTATTTTACAATCTGAGTGTTTTTATTTTCCTCCAGCGACACCAGACATCCAATAAAACCAGTTTTCTTTCAACACTGGTACCACAGTGATGCCAAAATGTTCCTTTAATCAACACATTGTCTATTTTTCAAAATGAAAAATAAGTATATGCAAAAATTAGATGAAACAAACAAAAACATAACTGATTTAAAAGTAAATTTCCTCAAATGAAGTTCAGTTAATGAATCAGAGGAGTTTTTATGGAACAGCAGGATCTGCAGCGTTAAGAGCCGACTTCTTCTTTATGATCTTGTGTTTTTTATTTTTAAATGTAGTATATCTAAAATGTATTTTAGCTCAAAGCTGCAAACAACAGAACTTTGTCTGAAATTACACTTTAAACCATAAAACACATCTGGTAAAAGAGCTAAAACAAGATGAAAACACTGGAGTCTGATCCTCCGGCTGAACTCACTCAGCACAAACCGTCAGTATTAATTAAAGGGATAGTTCACCCAAATTTAAAATTTCACTCATTATCTACTCACCCTCATGTCGACTAAGGGCTGGGAGAAGTTTCAGAGTCCTCCGTGCCTTCTCTGAGTTACAGCGGGGCTCCGTGCAGCACTGCATGTCCATATGACGGTAGCGAACGGAGCTCACTTTTCTTCGTCCAAAAAGACACACCAAAAAACATCCAAATACCTCTATACTGCTCGTCTGTAATGTCCCTCTTGTATTGAAGCCCCAACATGAGAAATTGTTCCGAAAAAAAAAAAAAAAAAGTCCATAGCTTGTTTGTAGCGGAAGCTCCCAGCACTGCTCTTCCCAGTTCGTTGCACTGACGCCGGCGCAAATCATGTGAGATTTGGACAAGTACAATACAGTACAATAGGCACAAGAGGGACATTACAGACGAGCTGTGTGGAGGTATTTGGATGTTTTTTGGTGTGTCTTTTTGGACGAAGAAAAGTGAGCTCCGTTCGCTACCGTCATATGGACATGCAGTGCTGCACGGAGCCCCGCTGTAACTCAGAGAAGGCACGGAGGACTCTGAAACTTCTCCCAGTCCTTAGTCGACATGAGGGTGAGTAGATAATGGGTGAAATTTGAATTTGGGGTGAACCCTTTAATAATCGGTGTGAAAATGTAAAGCCTGCCCACTCCTGATCAGTATTGAACTCCTCCTCTTCAGATTACGGCTGTGACGGAGACTACGACGATGGATTCTAGCAGAGACCTGAGTCTCCATCACCTCCTGCTCCTCCTGCCTCATCACTACCTGAACCAGATGTGTTTACTACCAGGGAGGACACTACTACACAGCAGCGATGCCAAGAGGAGGAAATGGGACAGATGTCTCCTTTGGCATCACATCTGGACGCTGGATGAAGTGGAGACGGGATCATACAGAGAGAGAGAGACAGTCGGAGGTTTCCCAGTAAACACAGCAGCACATAAAAAGACATTTAATAACACGTAAGACAACTCTCGAGAGTGTTTACTGTGAGGACAGATGCGTCTCCTCTTGATGGTTTAATGCAGAAAAAGCCGAACGTCGAACAAAAATGCAAAACATCCTCATCCTTAAACTTGCACTTTGCCTCATAACCGTGACACTCGAGTACTTACCGGTGCGTGTGTGTGACTTTAACTACTTCCTGTTTGTGCTTCTGTGCTACGCTGCCTCTCAGAAACTGACATGTACTGACCAACAAGCATCTATTAATTAATCAGGTAGCGCCGGATCAATTGTCACTATCAACTATTCCTCTGTCGTCCATATTTATTAATGCCTTAGGTGACGAGTGGACAGACTCTCACCGTCTGCTCCTCTGAAGCCAAAGTTGAACAATGTTGTTGCCTTTGAACAGTTTTTTCCAGGTTTTGTGCCAGATGGTATCAGATCCAAACTTTTGGTTTTAGTAGAACAAAGTTTCAAGTTGATGATGATGTTGGATTAGCTTTTATTTTTCTGTTTATTTGCTTTAGGGTTTTTCTTTATTGTTCTGTGATGGAGCTGATGCTTTATGGTTAATTTAATGAGCTTGATGAGCTTGTGTTATTTGATGTAATGTTAATTATTCTTTTAGGGGTTTAAAAGCCAGGATGTAAATACTTTCTCTGCGGTGTGTTATATTTTCCACATGGATGAGATGGAGCCCGATCAGAGAATCGATCTGTTTTCTATTTAAGCTTTTATGATTTTTGTGTTTGGGAGAAGAAGAAGAAAAAAAAAACACTTAGTTTGGAGGAGATTGTGGCCTTTTCACTGTGTCAGTATTTAGCGAGGCGTGTTGACGGCCTCGGTGCTGCTGCTGCTGCTGCTACGAGTCCTGATGTTACATCTGTACAGTGTTGTGTGAATTTGCTGCTACAGTAAAGATCTCACTAAATAGCAAAACAAGAGTTTCCTCCTTCATTTAGTGTTTTTGAGAAGAAACGTGTCCATGTCTTAAAGCTTCTCACATCACGTCTGTCCTCATCATGTTGCTATAGTTAGCAACCGTCATGGAAACTGGCACTAGCGTTTAAAGACACTTACCTACTGTACCAGTCTAGAAGATATGATAGTAGTGGAATTGTAGGACGAAGTTAATGAGAATCATATATTTTGGAGAAAAAAAAACAATGAAATATGCAAGAAAATAAGACTAAAACTTGAAAGTTTACAAGGAAGAAACTCACGAAATTGCAAATAAAACGTACACATTTACAAGACTAATACCCCAAGAAAAGCAAAAAAAAAAAAAAAAGGTAAGAAGAAAACCTCAAAAAATTGGGGAAAAAACAAAAATTTACCTGAAAAAAATCTCACAAAATTGCATAAGAATCTCACAAAAATTGCAGTAGAAAAACTCACAAATCTACAAGAAAAATACCCCCCAAAACTCAGAAATGTGTGAGAAAAAAACTCAAATTTGGGAAAATAAAAATTTAAAAATTTGCCGCAGCCTTGCTCAGAGGACATGTTATAACTGTGTCTTATAAAGTCAACAGTAGCTGATGCTACAATCTCAGCCTGATGAGGATCCACATTCAGCAGCAGAGGTTTCTTTCTGTGACCTGCGTTCAGGTTTTTCCTGTGAAGTTTTACACAAAACTCATTTAAACTTCTCACTTTTTGTGCAAAGTTGTTAAAGAACAAAAACGTGTCCTGCACTTAGACCTAAAACCCAAGCGTGGGGAGAGACGCTCCACCGAGGCTCTCCTTGTACAAACACTGATAATTAACTTTTAAAACACACACGGTGGCAAGCATTTAACACGGATCAGCAGCAAATCAAACCTGTCCAACAACAACACCAGCGGACGACCGTGGGCACGACTCTGTAGTTGGACACCAGAAAACTAGTTAGCAGCACTTTTGATCTGAGCCTCAGTCGTCTGACAGAATTATTCATTAAACTAAAAACTCTCTGCCCTCTTTCTCTCTCTCTTTGCTCAGGAGTTCACTTTGTTCCTCCTGAAAGTTGCTCTCGGCTGCTTCGTGAACGTCTCTGAAGAGAAAACTCTCAGCCAGGAACTTTTACTGCCATTTAGGAGGCGTTTGTATAATAGATGAGTTTTACATTTTCTGTCCCAAAGGACAAATACACTGCAGCACAGAAGAAACTACAGAGGAGGTGGAGAAGATCTGGGAGGTTGGTAAATGTGCGAGTAAACCACCCAGCATGAGACGGAACAAGACTAAAGACACGAGCTAAAGACCTCAGACCTGCATCCTTAAAGACAAACTAAATCTAACACATGAATGAAGTATCAGGGCTACATACAGTAAAGGAGCAAAGAATAAAACCATAATATTACAAGAAGAAAGTCACAATTTTTGGGGAAAAGGTCAATATTTCAAGAAAGAAGTTGTAATTCAAGAATAAGTATTACTATCGTATAGTATTACAAGGGGGAAAAAAGTCACCATAAAGTCACCATATTACAAGTATAGTCACATTTCAAGAAAAAAATCATGAGAATATTCAGGTTTCAAGAAAGTCATAAGAATTAAGTCAATATTTCAAGAATACATTTCATAATATATAGGAATAAAGTAAAATTTAGAGGGAAAAGCCATAGCATCATGAAAAAAAGTCAATGTTTCCAAACAAATTCTTAATATTTCAATATTAAGACACATTATAGGACATCATTTTTGTGTTATGGCCTCAGATTCTTTTTCTTAAGTGTCCCTTTAATGTTTCATGCTATAAAGAATGAGTTTTGCGAAATTAATAAGATAAACTTGCTTGTAAAGCAGGAAAATGTCCTGTACTGATTATATTTCAGACTCGATGCTCTTTAGTTTATTAAAATGTGACTTGGACCAGCACCAGGTTTGAGTTACTCTGACGTACATCAGGTGAGTCCAGACGTCACTTCGCTCGTGTCCATGTTAAGACCTGAGCTGGACGCGTTTTTGATTGACAGCTCCATGATCGACAGACCTGACCGGACGTGTCTTCATACAGAGGAACGACTCACTCACCACTGAAGTTTGTACTTTCCACAGAAAGAACAACCAGCTTGTAGCTACTTGCTTGAATCTCACAGCTCCACAGCAACAACAACAGCCAAGACCCTGAGGTGTGGTGTTTATACGGATGCTGTGGTGCAGAGCTGCAACACAAGTCCAAACACTTCTACTGAGCTTCAGGAAGGTCTGAGGTCTGACTATCATCTCTACAGGTACGGCCACATTTTCTTAGGTTTTTTTGCCTTTATTGGTTGAGACAGTGGGAGAAAGAATGGTAAAACAGACTTGCAGTAAATGGTCATTCCAGGTGGGAACTGAACTGGTGTCCTCCTGAATAAGAGCCAGGGCCTCCGACATGGGACATACTCTCCAACCACTCACCCACCCAAAGCACTATGGCCACAACAATGAAAAAAACTGCTGTAAAGTTTAAAGGGACAATGAGGAGTTTTGGGAGGCGAAGTGTTTTCTCACTACATTTACCATGAGCCTCCGCGCGCACGGTGAAATTATTGGACCGGTGCAAGACAGACGTCCTGCCAAGAATGTTTTCATTCATGAAGAATTAAAGTCAGAGGTTCGAAGACGATCAGATACCGTCGTAGTTCCGACCATAAACGGCGATTCGGCGGCGTTATTCTCATGACCCCCCCGGGCAGCGTCCGTGAAACTGAAAGTAAGGAAACGCTGGTCGGCTCGCCCAGCATTTCCACCACTAATAATAATAACAAAATAACGATAGAAACAAAACGATATATTTATCGAAAATGGAGCCATTAACAAGTGTGGGTATAACGTAGATTCATCCACATTAATATGAGACTTTTTTATTGTAGCGGAATTTTTGGTTCTGCCGATGGAGAAACTCCTTGTTGTCCCTTTAAAGAAAAAAAGGGGAATAAATCAATATTTCATGATGTTGCTTTCTCTCTGGACTCGACTGATTTGAGACTTTGGCCCAGTCCCATTTCGCCTCCCTCAACACTAGCACTTGGTTTTGAGTGGCCTCCAAAGGGAGATAACCCTTGACGATGAAGTAAGAAGTGTTGGAAGTAGTGTACCTTACAAAATGGGACATCACTTGGCGTAGCCAACGTGTTCCTACGAAACAGCAGCGGTTGTGTTACCTGTTGCGTGGGCTTTGATGATCTGTCTTCATTTTGATGAACCAACTAAGAAGAAATGCAGAAAACAGAAGACGCCTTCGCCACTTTTCATCTTGCACTACGTTCGAAGTCTGCACCTGGCCTCCCTCCAATTGTAGGGGGTTGAAAAGCAATTCTGGGCCTTGATTTAGGATTATTAACTTGAGACTTGACTTGAATTCGTCATGGTCGACTTATTCAACTGCCCTGAGACTGAAAATAGCTGTGTTTAGCAGCACAGATGGATTCAGACGCCAGAGATGCAATAATTTATTAGCCGTCAGTCCGTGATCCGCCGTTAATCATCATGTCATTAAATTCATTCATATTTGACTCTTTCACCTTTTTTAAAATCTTTTTGTTTCACTCTCACTCTCTCATTTTGCATCGCACCCCTCCAGACGTCGTCGTCTCATCACGTCTGTGCAGGACTGAACTCGGCCTAAACCGTCACACGACACCGTCGCCCATCACGTCGCCAACACCGTTTGATCAGACGAGTTTGTCTCACTGGTTCTGCGGGATCATTTATCACCGCTGCAGTTTTCTAATGGTATTGTTTTCCAGACGTATTAGGTGTCTCTGAGTGTGTGTGTGTGTGTGTGTGTGTGTGTGTGTGTGTGTGTGTGTGTGTGTGTGTGTGTGTGTGTGTGTGTGTGTGTGTGTGTGTGTGTGTGTGTGTGTGTGTGTGTGTGTGTGTGTGTGTGTGTGTGTGAGGCGATTCTAGAGAAAGGTGAGTCACTAATCGAGGAGTGGGAGGAAATCTGAAACTGAGGCAGAGCTTACGTCACTTGATGATGATGATGATGATGATGAAGTCTTTACACGCAATGAATTTTCTTGTCAGGACAAACAATCCCTTAAAAAGCTCAGTGTTAGCAGCATCGGCCAGGACGGATCATCTAACAGACAGATTATGTATCACCTGATTACATAAGTTTTTATTTGTTAGAAGAACAATGACACTGTGTGAAGCTCAAGTTTGACAGATCGGTAATTTAATATGAACGCCTCGTCTCTTCTTTGTAGTTTTTTTGTTGTTGACACACAGAGAAAAAGTTATTAATAACATTAGCAGCTGTTTATTTCCCAAGAGTCAGAGTAAAGTGCTGCATTTACAACTTAACAAACCAGTCAGACGTTTTGTATTTGTGTGTAACAACACATCGATCTCCAGCAGGGCCGGCCCAAGCCTCCATGAGCCTCCAATCTAAGATAAATTTTTATTTTGGTGCCCTCTATTACTGCCAATAATACTATTTCATTTTTTACTCTGTCATTACGAATCATCATATCCTGGCAGGTTTTTACCCATCTATGGTTTTTATTCTGAAATGGCACCAAATTCAGCTAAAAGTGCAGCCTGGGGTTGATTTACATTTAATCTTCAAATTGATATAGTACTGGGATACTGAATGTCACCTATGGGTCGACTAAAAGTAACAAAATAAACCAACAGACAATGCATTTACTGTAAACACATCATCTATACTGCAACAGAAAAGTGCAACAACAATTTGAAATGCAACAATAATTAAAGTTTTTTGTAAGTACGCAGTGTTTCTCTGAGGATCGACAAAAGTTACACACTACAATTTTAAAAAGTTAGTTGCCTTTTGGGGGCCCACAATAGTCACGGGGTCCCAAGCAGGTGCTGAGTTCGCTTATGCCTTGGGCCGGCTCTGATCTCCAGTGATTTATCGATTGAATGATCAATGAGTCAGTGGCATCGATCCAAAATGAAAACATCAGTCACATATTGATGCTTATCATCATTTATGAGACAAGTCTTTATTATGAAATTCCCCTAGCGATGAGTATCTGCTACTATTTTATATTTTCCATTTGAAAAGTTCTACAAATATTTAGATTGAGACTCTAAATAGGAGAAAGGTTTATACTAAAATCCTACTTTAAATAAAAACTTAATGTTCTTTATTCAGGTTTCTTTTATAGAATGTGGTTTTTGTAAAGTTAAAGAAATAAAAATAAATGTCTGGTTGAGGTTATCAGGTGCAGGTGCAGGTGCAGGTTCAGGTCTTTTTATTGGTTCCATAGTTACTAGTAAGAGAAGAGTTAAGTGTCCACTTCAGACAGGCAACCTAAGACCGCAAAAATAAAACATGTAAAACAATTAAGAGATTTTTTTGATATTGATATTGGAAAACATCCAATCGTTGTCCATTGATATGATTGATTGTATTGTGATAAATTTACACCCATAATCTTTATATCAAACTAATTTGACTCCAGTTGTTTCTCAGAGTTTTAAGGAGCAATTATAAAGTTATCTCTAATACAGACATATGTTTTTAAGGGGTTTTAAATAACGTCAGTCTGTGTTAGACCTGATTTGGTGCGCCTGCTTTAGAAACTACTGATCAGTCAGAGTCTGGACATGATGACGAGGCTGAAGCAGCTTGTTTCAGTTTATTTCAGCTCATTTCAGCTCAACATTCAGGAATATAAAGTGTGAAGAAGCCTGTGGTTATTAATGCACCTATCAGCTCCTGAGCCGATCATGCCGACGACTGATTAGAGCAAAACAAAACAAGTTCTGCTTCATTAGCTGGAAATTCTTCCTGATGATTAACACACAGAGCTTTTATTCAACAAACTAATCTTATTACGAGACAAACGGAGCGGGGATTAGCTAATTATTAAAACTGAACCTTTTAGAAAAACAACTGCTATCTAACAGTATTATTATTTCTTTCTACTGAGCAGATGGTGTGTTCAAGGACTGTCAGGAGGAGCTGCACTGAGGCGATGTGTTGGGTTCTTGACGTCTCATTTTGGGCTGAACTCAGTAAAAGGGATTAAACCACGCTCACTGAAAAACTGGAAAATTTATGGAAAATGATTTACGGTCCTGGAAAACTTCTGCAAGTCGAATTATTATTTTTTTTCTCTTCTTTTTCTGCTCAGGTGTCACGTTTTTGATGCTCAGCTCTGTTTGAAAAGTTGGTTTCTGACTTTGTGAACGTTGTTTGCACTGTTGAAAACTTTATGGAAATCACATTTTAACAGTATTTTAATAATGATGGATTTCAGGTTTGAAAATGAGGAAGAATGAAGTGAATGTGAGCAGCTCATCACTAAACACTGAGTCAAGATGCTGCTGATGTCTTTATTATCTGAGAGTTAATTAGTGAAAGCAGGAATCCACTCTTAATGAGGACATCATCAGTAGTTTCTTATAGTCTCATATTTCAAAGCCGACGAGTTCATTTCCAAAAACGCTGCAGTTTTTATCCATTTGGGAAACAGATTAGAGGAGACATGATGGGAATTTAACAACGGGCTACTACCTGTTGCACCTTTAAAAAACTGCTGTCATTTGTTTTAATTCAACGGCAGCAACGAGGAACACTGAAACATTTCCTGACCTTCACTCGCTACTTCGTTAAACTCTTAAGGACGCTTGTTTTATTTTTATTTTTTATTAAAAAAAACAAAGAAAATACAAGAAATCCCTGCAGTATCCGATGACCGTGACGAGTCCACATTTCCAGAGAAGCTAAATTAGTCGTATTAACAGATTACTAGCCGGCGTGAAAATGTCACGAGTTAAGCCTCCAGTCATCTCGGGGAATTTTCGTCCCCCAACGTCGAAACAGAGCGACGCCTCGGGCCACGAAGATGTGAGAAGACTATAAAATTACACTCTGTATGACCCCCCCCATACCAGCACCAACAGAGCCCCCTCCCTCTTTTCAGGTTGACGGGAAATAATTTCATGGCTTATGATGCTATGTAATTGTGCTGTCAGGTCAGCTTTCTGAGTTTTACACCCCCCACCCCCTTCTCTTTGCTCCCCGCGGGCCGACTGTACTCAACTGTACCTACGCAGCTTTTTGGTATTTGCCCCCTCAAGCCCCTTGAAACTTAATCTCCCCCCCCCCCCCCCGCCCCCAACACCAAACTTTGACTGTAACCTTTACACAATGCAGCTGAGGGATGGAGGAGGAGGAATAGAGTTGTCTGTTTTAGTTTTGTGACCTTGTTGACCTTCAACAGTCGGAGCTTCAGGCGAGACGAGACGATTCCTCCTCAATGTGAGTTGATAAAGCAGTTTTGAGGGTTTTTTTTTTTTAGATTTTCTTTTCTCCGCTCCTCTCTTTTGGCTTCAAGCGTGACTCTGAGGAAGAAGAACTGAGGATTTAAAAAGAGAAGCGAACCCCTCTCCTCTTCCTCCTTCCTCAGACTTCCTCCTTTCTTCTCCTTTTTCCTGTTTCCGTCACTACAAAGAGAAAAGTTGCAAGAAGTTTTTTTCCCCCCTGAGGTGTTTCTTGTCTTTTTCTCGTCCTTCTAGCCACCCTTAATTTCACCCCTCTCTTCCTTCGTTGTTTTTGTTATTATATTTTATGTTATATATTTAGATTCTCTTTTCTCATCTGTTTTCGCTCACTAATCTTCATTTGATCTCTCTTTCTAAATTCATCTGTGTTGGCGACAGACGATAGTAAAAGTTTGTTAATGACTTGTTCAGTTCTCCTTCACAGCTCTATGTGGTTTACTGGTCATGTTTTAAGGTGCTTTTACACACTGAGACTGTTGGTGACTAGAAAAAATATGTAAATAAAACAATACAGGCTGTCAATTGATTAAAATATTTATGATGTAGGCTAGTTAATGTAGTTTATTAATTACTCAAAATGTACAATAAAGGTATATTATTTCATACATCACTTTATGATTTGTGAAGCTTAAATTTCCAGAGGTAAAAAGCTTCAGTTGTAAATTGTAGTAGCCTGTTGTTAGCGTTGTTAGCAAACATAACGCTACGTGATAGTTTGCGGGTTTAAAGCAACATAACAAATTATCTACAGGTAGAAGTTGCACAATATTGACTAATTCATTGACCTAAAAACATATTAAGTTTATAAATTGCTGATAAACAGAGTAAGGTTTAAATTTTATTCCCTGTTGATGCTTGTGGCGGCCATCTTGAATTGTTAGCTTGGGGTCACTGAAGTGTCCGAGTTGTATTCCTGACTTCAGGGGGTGTTTGAGTATCTTTATAGTTCTAATGGATCGTAGCATTAGTTCTCACCTCTTCTTTCCTTTCGTCTTATAGAGTTACTAAAGGTCTTTGCTGTCTGAGCGTCTCGCTGTTGGTCACAAAGTCATTTTAAAGGTTGGTGTGACGAAGTGTTCGTGTTCCTTCTTCCTGCCCCAACATCCTCCGGTCATTTATTTTCCTCCATCGTCTTTTATGTTCCCTTTCTCCTCATAAATATCCTCTTTGGCCTCTATTTTCTCACCTGCATCCCTCCATCTTTTAGTCCACCTTCACCAGAACGACTATATTGTTGCCATCCCTCTTTCCTTATCTGTCTCTTTTATTTCTTCTTCCCCTTCCATTCGTCTCTTTGTGTCTCCCTCCATCTTTAACTCCTCTCCTGATGTCCAATCACTCACTCTCCTCCTCCATCCTCTGTCCTCCTTACATTATATTTCTCTCCTGTTTTTTATTCTCCCTCCCTCCTCCCTCTGACAGCTGCAGTTAGCCACCATGCTAACTTCTTCTCCCTGGGGGCTGTTTGTGTGTTTGTTGGTGTGTGTTTGACTCAAAGGCACCTCTGCCGGCTGAACCAACCTTCATCATACAGAGTTGTACTTATACACACACCTATTAATACCTCTGAGGACATGATGCATTCACTTACCAAGCCGAACCTCGACCTGAGCCTCAGTTTAGACTCTAATTCAACCTCTCAGACTCTGATCTCAACCCTAGAGAGGCCTGGTAAGCTGTCCAAAACTGTCCTCCAACATCATTCATGTCCTTACTTTTATCCCTCTTTTCCCAAAATGTCCTTTCTTACTGTCCTCTCATTTAAAAGAAAAAACACGAGGACACTTTTCAAACACTCACTTTAAATCATAAATCTGTCCTAATTTATTAAAACTCCCTTTTATTTAAAATATCCAATTTATAAACTTAGTTTCTCCTTTATAATAACTTTTCCTTTTTGTAATTTAAGTTGTTGCTTTGTAAAAAGTCCTCACTGACTCACTATATAAATGTCTAAGCCGTCCTTACTTTCCCAAACTGTTTTCTCATGTCATTAATGTCCTTACTTTTATTTTTCCACTTTCTGAAGCTTTTCTATCGTCTGCTCGTCTTTCAAATGTATCCCCCCCTTCCTAATTTACTGTCCTCACTTACTGAGGACAAACGTGAGGACACTTTTCAGCTACTACTATCTTTACTTTTTATAAATGTCCTCACTTTAAATCATAAATCTGTGCTCGTTCATCAAAACTCCTGTTTCCGCCTTTACTGCTGACTTTCCTTTTTTTGTCGTTTAAATCATTGCATCAGAAGATGTCCTCACTGTCCAGGCGTTATCTCGTTGTTTCTGATCAAACACGTCATGATTTTTATTTCTTTTCAAACACAACTCACTATATAAACGTCCTCACTTTCTCGAACTGACCTTCGTCTCTGAAAACCCGCTGATGTTTGAAACATCTTGACTCGACAACTGTAAAAACGTCCTCACTTAACAAATGTGTCCTTGCCTTTTTTTTTCTTTTTTTTTAGAAATGTTTCTTCAAAAAAAAAAAAGAGTCAAATTCTCAAGGTGTAACGGTGAAACTGGTCCTCACAAAGACGGCAGCACAGGAACACACACGTGCACTTTTTTTTATTTTCCCAGACCTGGACCCGTTTGTTGCCAGAGCCATTTTCTTAATAATCCCACCCTGCCTCCCCCCTTCTTTCCTCCCCCCTCTCCCACTTCTCCGCACTGCGTTTTCCTGCATCAGCATATCAAACTCACCCTGCCCTGATCCGCATCCCCAACCCCAAACACCACACCACATCCCCCCTCCTCCCCCTCCAGCTTTCCTTCCTCACCCCAATTATTTCCCGGGACTTTTACCTCAGAGGGATTCATTCACCCCGGCGCTCTCTTTTGTAGTCAAGCTCCTCGCTAACCTTCCCTCCGCCGCGGGCGACGGCATCCATTGTGTAATAAATACATGGAGGTATTCATGTTGCCCTGAGTGCCTGTTTTCTCTGCCATCATCAGGATGAATGCTCCTGACAGGTAGCTTAAGGGTTGTTGAGGTATATGCCTACACTGCATGTACAGAATCTGTAATCACGGTCCGGTGGGAGCCTCTGAAGGACGGAGCAGCCATCAGCTTTATAAAGTGGGATAGACTAAAAGACTTGTTTTCAACAAATCATCGTCGTCAGTAGATATTTACAGCCCGGTCTCATCTGTTCTACCTGCTTACAGAGTCAGAGTGCGTCCACACTGAGCCGACTGAAGAAGAAGACCTGCATCTATATCTACTGGCTCTTCGGGACAGAAGACGAACCGGACCAACGATTGAAGATAAAAAGTGTTTGACACGTGTCCAGGGAGAAGCTTCTCATCGCTATCTCGCGTGTTTTTGTGGATTTGATGCCATGAATTGTACAAAGGGGCTAAAACTAGACACTCAGCTGTTTGTTCACATTAAATATGGAGCAGCTCTGTGGACAAACACACAGCTTAGTTATCTCTGCCTCCTCTCACACTTCAACTCACCTGAACAAGCAGGTGAGACTGCATCTAAACAATGCTGTGTGGACGATGTTAGATATTAATGAGTTCTTCACTGAGGCTAAAGCTACATCAGTCCTCACTACTGTGTTTCAGATTGAGAAGAAAAATATCCCCTGAGTATTTATTATTATGTATTTATGATCTTTTTTATTGCTCCATGTGTATATTGTTGTCTTGTGGCTGCAGTACCGGTGGTTAGCCCATCTCACCCGGTGGGACAATAAAGTTTATCATGACCTTGATGTTGAAATGCATCCATACTTTAGCAACCACATACACCGAGTGTGCACTGAGCCGGACCGTCTACTCTGTAGTAGATCAGTTTGCAAAGAGCAGCTGCAAAGACAACAAGGTCAGTAACACTTTTATATCATTATCCATGTTGTTTTCACCTCTGGATTCTCTCCAAATTGATCTCTTTTTGTTGCAGAGATGCATTTTAAACAAAGACATGGTTGTGTGGATGCAGCAGAACCTTTATGTTGCTTCTTAATTAAATGACTTAGGCTTCATTGTGAATTTTTCTGGTGTGGTTGAAGGTTGAAGGACGATGGTAACTGCATTTTAAAGCATTAAAGTCATAGTGTGGGAACATATTTCTTGCTCTTCTTGTGCTGCCAGAAGAACATGAGCTCAGCTTCAGGTTCACTACAGCTGCTTCGCTCTTATTTGCTTACTCTGTTACAATGGCTCAAGTTTGTCTGCCTCTTCATGTCTGCAGAATAACTGCAATAACATTTATACAGCTCACTTGGTTTCAATTCTTACAGAGGTCAAGTGGAGGTCAACCGATGTTCCTGGCTTTAAAAATGGAGCTTTTATGAAATGAAAGAGGTTTTGTCAAAACCCAAGTCGAGACAAGCCCAAGGCCGTATTTCACAAAGCTCCCTCCTTCCACTAAGTGTTTTTTTAATCTATTTTCTTTAGATTAAATTTTCCCTCAACAGGCCGGATGCCTCTGCATTTACCGAAAGCGACAGTGAGTTACGGCTGCTGAGAAGAGCAGTTTGGAAAGTTACAGTTTGGCTCTGCTTTCAGCCAGTTAGGATGCTATTGAGAGACTCGAGCAAGAGTCACAAATTCTGCGTGACAATATGTCAGTTTGGCAGTTGTATCCGAGTGAGAACAGGCCGCTGCCGCCTCCACTGCCGCAGCACTTACAAAAAATAGACGCGTACTGTAATGTGGAACTGGCCCCGGTCTCTGCAGACGAAAACGTTTGCATCTTCTCATAAGTGTAGCTGGGAAAATGCCACCGCGTGACACTGAGAAACCCTCTCATGCTCACAGCTGAGCGAGTGCTGAACCAAATCAGTCTGAACGGCGTAGAAAATGAAGAAATTAGTCTTGGCTGTGGAGCCGTCCAGCCTCTTGGCTCCACAGCTGAGCTGAATCCGCCGCCGCCGTTGCACAGCGCCGCCGAGCTCCTGTCGTCCCCCCCGGTTCCCAAACATAAATCCTGGACGTTTTCTGGCTCG
The DNA here is from genome assembly GCF_905171665.1 of Trachurus trachurus. Taxonomy (NCBI): domain Eukaryota; kingdom Metazoa; phylum Chordata; class Actinopteri; order Carangiformes; family Carangidae; genus Trachurus; species Trachurus trachurus. The sequence continues at coordinate 6,386,113 of NC_139907.1, read as the reverse complement.
GTGCACAACTCTGTAAACATACAGAGAGAGGAGGGGGAGGAGGAGGAGCGGGGGGAGGAGGGAGGAGCAGCAGGAGCCTCCAAATTGTTTCTCCGTGGCCACAGATGAGTTTGATGCTCGGCTCAGAGCTCTGGTCTGACGTATGGTCCCATCTCAGTAATTTAATTCATTAAGGAATAAGTGAACCTCCATCTGTGGAGACGACTCCCATGACAGCCATCTCACACACACACACACACACACGCACACAGACACACACACACACACACACACACACGCACACAGACACACACACACACACACACACACACACACACACACACACACACACACACACACACACACACACACACACACACACACACACACACGTATAGCCTACCCACACACATACACATGCTTATTTGCGTGTTCAATTCCACAAGTGTTTATCTTTCCCGCAAACTGGCTCATTCACACACAGCAGAGTTACACATGTCTCATATGTGCATGACACATTCAGACACGTCTCGTATATCAGAGTGAGTCACAACGACAAAAGCGTAAAAGAAAGTCCATGAAACCTGGTACTTAACTGTGCAGACACTGATACAGTATTAAGACGTCTAATTAAAACTGGACTGAAACTATATGAATGTGCAGGATTTATGTATTCACCAAAATGTACATCTTCATCCAACGTGTATAAAGGTAGATATTTGTATTAAAGCTCCTTCAAAATAAAGGTAGATGTTTGTATTAAAGCTCCTTCAAAATAAAGGTAGATGTTTGTGTTAAAGCTCCTTCAAAATAAAGGTAGATGTTTGTGTTAAAGCTCCATACAGTTTGACCCAAACATCTCTGACTCTTTCACCCTGGATTTTAATACTGTGCATCAACATCCTGTTTTAATAAGTGTGGGAACTTGAGCTCCCTCATTTTTTAATTTTAATTTTTGCCATGTCATTTTTCGAGCTGTCATGGGGAAACATAAATCGACATCAGGTGGAGAAGAAGACAGCTCGTAATCTGAGTGGAGGACACTCTGATGAGCTCCACAGACAACGGAGCACATGGTTTCAGTTTGAGCTTTTAATATAGTAATAATAATAAAGTGCAGTGACTGATGTTTGGCTGTAGCTCATCCTCATCACTGCTCAGATCTCTCCTGACACGTTTCTGTCAGTATCTGTGAAGTATTTCTGTGTGACACGCAGCCTCATGCATCAGGGTTAAGATTTAAAAAAATACTGTTTCCAGTTTGTTACTGATAAATGAACCAGGGCGGGTAAACGCCTCTCTACACGGACTCGGGGAGGAAAAATCAAACTCAATTTAATTCCAGTGACGGCCGGCTAATTACACTTCACTTTACTGAGTCTTTTGGGTTTATTTATCTTCAGTCCTTTCCTGAGCTCTTTGTGATAATTACCAGTGGTAATGAGCAGGGATAATAAATAAAGACGGACGGACGTGTGGAGAGTTTCTGCGTGGACTGAGATGAACCGTTTTCGCAGCGTGGCGCGGCAGCTTCAGCGAACCGAAGCGAAAGAGGCAAACACACACCACCGGCAGCATTAAGAGGTGTTCATGCATCAGTCTCTCCGAGCTGCATATTTAATCTTAATTCCTCTCAGGCGAAGCTCCAGCGCATGAAGCGTCAAAGAGAGGGAGGAGAGGAGAGGAGAGGAAAAACCTTCACTTTGGCTCTCCTCCTGCTTTTACCTGCAGGTCGACACCAGCTTGTTTGATACGTTATATAGCTGTGGCCTTAGACAGTAAACTCTGCTGTAATCTGATTGTTTTTATACATACAGTACTGTGTAAAAGTTTTAGGCAGGCGTGAAAAAATGCTGTTATCTTATCCATCATGCAATACCATTAGTGAGTTATTCACAACAACCCCAAACATTCAGCCAGTGTCATTTAGAACTATCATCAGCGTAAAGAAGAACAACAAGTCCTGGAAGATATTTGGAAAAAAAAAACGGCCCGGTCCTTCAAAAACTGTGTGCAGGTGTACCTACCTAGAAGAATTCTCTTTTAAATATTTTTATTAGAGCACATTGTAATATTGTTACATTATCTACATCATACACATCCAAGAGTATAATGTATATCTATATAGAAATGTGTGCAGTTACTGTAGGACATAATGTCCTCTTTTTGTTTTTTAGAACATATACTGTAACAATGGCAAATGAAACCGACCTAGAAGAATTGATGCTGTTTTGAAGGCAAATATTGATTTGATTTAGGATTCTCGTCTCTTTATTCACTGCATTTTGTTAATTGATGACATACTTCCATCTTTGAAAGCATTCAGCTTTGTTTTCCCCACAACTGCCTAAAACCTTTGCACAGTACTGTATGTGGAGGCAGAAGTGGACTGAATCTGGATTAATGTGGATGTGATCGTCAGTGTAAACACATGGAGGCTGCAGATGCACAGAGCAGCAGGACACTGACACATGTGACAGCTGCAGATTTACAGTGACGGCCTGACGGAGCGCCATGATGCAAGTCCCCTGATGGGTTCATTTATAGCTGCTGTCACTGTGTGTGTGTGTGTGTGTGTGGTGGCCCTGCTGTGTTGCTTTGTATCTGCAGGTGTGTGTCTGCATCTGTACGAGTGAGCGTTCCCTCTTTTGTGGTGTCACATAAGAGGGTTAGGAGGTGCTGATGCTGATGCTGTGTGTGTGTGTGTGTGTGTGTGTGTGTGTGTGTGTGTGTGTGTGTGTGTGTGTGCACGCCCTCTGTTGTTTTGTTCTATTGCAGCCCTGTAATTACCTTGAGTCAGATCTGCTTCTGTAACACAGGTGGGAGACACAGAATTTAATTACAGGGTGAGAGCGGTGCTGCAACCCACCTGCATGTGTGTGTGTGTGTGTGTGTGTAGCTGTGTGTGTGTATGTGTTTGTCCTTTTTGTGTGTACATCATGTATCATTGTGTGTTGCGTGTTTGTTTGTACACGCCGTGTGCTTAAGTTATAAAATTGGTTTATGCAGTTATTACCATGTCTGCGGGTTTGACAGATGAACATGCATGCAGGTGTGTGTGTGTGTGTGTGTGTGAGTGTGTGTGAGCTAGAGAGAGATATATAATGATAGGGGGTGGGCGAGCGAGGCTGAGCGAAATTGAAAGAGACAGAGAGAGACAAAGGGAGGGAGGTGGGGGGGGGGGGGGTCTGACGGCGGAGCAGGTTGAACACCTGGTGCCTGATCAGAGGCAACATGACGGAGATTAAAACCACCACGAGGGGAATTTCTCTGCTGCTCGGCTCGGCCTCGTTCCTTTTTGGTCCCGATCAGACATCGAGCTTCAAGGTGTGCTTCGTGCTTCGTACTTCGTCCTTGTTGCTAAGCGACTCAAAAGTTTGACAACATCTCGGAGGCGATCTAATTACCTTTGGAGGGCTCAGTGATGTTTTCTCTGGATGTGTTGTGGTCACGTCTGTTGCTCGGGCCCCGGCAGCAGCAACATGTCGACATCAAACCGGCGTCTGCTTCAGGTGTTTGCAAACTCCACCGGTAACTTTTCGCCCCGAGATGACGACAACAACGACGATGATGATGATGATGAAGTGTGAAACAGCAGAAGTTCAGAAGCGCAGCCTGTTGCCGGGTTGACCCTGTTGCTAAGAGACAAACCCCTCCAGCACCGAGCGGTTCATACGCGGGGGCAAGTTACTGATTTTCCTGGTGCAGTAGCCAGTGTCCTTTGGTGAACCTGAACGGCTGCAACGCAAAACAGATGTGCGCTGGTGAAGTTAATGGCCTTCATCTCTGCAGTCGGGAGCAGAGCAGCTACAGCACAATGACGTGTCCCGCTGCTGAAACCCAGGGGATAAACAACTGTCTGCAAAGGTCCAGGCTAACTCTGCAGCGAAGAGAGGAAACTAAAACCCCACCAAACTTTGGTATAAAGGGGACATATTACAGAAAAATCACTTTTTGAAGGCTCTTTAACATATATTTGGGTGTTTGTCTTGTCTTCTAGCACTCAAAATGTGAGAATTGACAAAAAAAAAAAGTAATTTTCAGGCTCCTAAGGTCAAAGGGATAGTTCAACATTCTGGCAAATTGGCCCATTGCCATAATCCCTATAGAGAATGTGAAGCTGACGTCACGCCGCTTTGCGTTGGGGAACGACGGCGCCATCTTTGGAGGAACGCAAACGTAAACAGAGAGTGGGGACTGGATTCAAGACCCAGATTTAGTCCCTCCACTGACTTATCCAGACATCGTGAATTATCTCGTTTTTGGTATTAGTGCATATACTACTGTGGCATTTTTTTAGGCAGCAGTACTGTCCCACCATGATTACTTTTAAGCGACTTTGGGGAACTTTTTTTAGGGAGACGAGCAAGTGTTTACATCCGCGATCCTCCAAAGATGGCGTCCAACGTCCCACGGCGTGACGTAACTTCACATTCTCTATAGTCATAGCAGTAGGTTCGTTACTTTTAATTGTCAGTGCAAGCTATTTTTAGAACAGCGGAGCAGAGCCGCAAGCTGCTCAGAGCTACGCTACAGAGGCTCATGGGATTTCTTGGTTTCCCTCATCAGACTCATAAAATACACAATCCAACAACTCCAAAACGCTCTGGTGGACAAGTTGTGACCTGCACATTCATGGGCCAAATTGCCAAAATGTTGAACTATCCCTTTAAAATCAATTTGTTTTCCAGTTGTCATTCAATTATGTCATTAGTTTTCGAATTTGCATAATACCACCCCTACCTGTGAGTACCGGGACCGGTAGAGGGGGCGGGGCGCGATGAGCAGTGGCTGATTTGCATTTAAAGGGACAGGCACTGAAACCAGCCGTTCTCCACAGGGCTGTTTCGAGAGGATGAAAAGAGCTTTGATGTTTGATCCTTGGGGTATTTTGACCAAAGCATGTCACACCTGGGAGCTATTTTAATTTGTGGAAAAGGGGCACAATATGTCTCCTTTAGAACAAAACTCTTTTCTAGAATATCAATGCATGCAGCTAACTGTGGCACATACAAAACAACACATTAAAACAGACCACAACCTCTGATACACACAAACTTCTGTGTAAAATTCTTGTCGACCAAACTTCTTAAGAGCAAAAACACTGACCTGAGGTCGAGAGAAAGAGGAAAAGCTGGTATCCTGAACCTGCTGCTGCAGCATCGAGCTGGAAAAAGAAAATCTGATTTGTTGAACTGAAAATACAAATAATTCAATTGAAAACACTTTATTTGTCCCTGAGCGACAACGTGCAGCAGAACAAATAAAACACTGCAGAGTAAAGTCAGAGCAGCTCAACAGGTTTTATAGCTTCACAAAACATAGTTCAACAATCACTTTGGTTTTATTACGAGCGTTAACATCCTTCAGTTGTTTCACTTTTAGTTTTATAATTCCTCACATTTCACGTTTTCACGTCCATGTTCACTTTAACATCCTGTTGATACACTATGAGTTTCCTTGAATTAACTTTGCATCAGACTGAGTCACTGTTTATACAAGTTTTATCATAATACAATATCAAATTTATTCAATGGACGGTGGTCGATATGAGAAGCTGACTCGACACAGCCACCTCTATATCAAAACACCAAAAACAACTCAGATAGCATCAACCAGACATTTCAATAACAAACTATCTATTATTTTAAATACAAATCGGCCAAATGTCACAGTCTGATTTATAGTTTACAATTTTCACATTCACCTATCTAGTCTCAACAAAATATAAAATAAATGCGTGTCTCACAAATGATATGTATCCACTGTCATGTTTCACAAGTGCACAGATTCATTTTCAGGTCCTATAGAGCTTCTTCTTTTTATAAATACTCTGACTTACTCTGATCAGTGATAAACAGCTACAATAAGTCATGCATCACACAGATTCATCAATGAAAACACGTTGTAGTTGCTACATTTACCAGACACAAACAAACAGCCTGAGCTCCGGTCTGTCTGAGCAGCTCATTTATTTCCACAGGACGATGTATTAGATTTAGTTTTGCATCTTGTTCCTGTGAGACCGGCGCTCTGAGCCAGGGACAGTCAACATTAGCTCCACTGTATCATAATATAGACACAGACATTTATATAAAGAAGATTACTGAATCTCTAAACATCCACATTTCACAGTCTCTGTAAAAACTTTTACTTTTCTCAGCCGGGGGATTTTAATGCACCAATTACTTTCATGCTCGCTGTCTAAATCTGGACCAAACTGCTCCTGTTTTTTTCATCATCACCCACTTTGTTTTACCTTTCAAAGTCGTCTGACTCTCGGCCAAACAGACTCTGAGCTTCCTCCTCCTGCCTGCTGCATTATTGCCAACCTCATGGCCTGGAAACGCTGCCAGTCCACTGCGGCCCATTAGCTCTGCACTGGTCACAGGGAGGATTCACAGCCACAAACAAAGCACAAAGCCCAGGTGCTGCTGAATACCAATAATGAAGTTTTGATAGTTTTTTTTTTTTTACGGAGACACAAAAGGGCACAGGAAAGTTTTACCTCATTTATTTTCCTCTCAGCTGTGTGTGAGGGAACAGGCTGCTTAACGGAAACACAACAACAGTTTTTCTAATCTGACAACTTTCCAGTCCAGACACACTAACAGATTTAGTGCAGACACTCTCGCTCTGAAAAACAGACAGACTCCCATGTTTTCAGACGTGTTGGCAGCGCGAGCGTCGGCGGCGTCACATTTATGGGATTAGCTCATTCTTGTCTCAGACGACAGATCCACGGTTATCAGCTTCAACTCTTTAATACGACTGAAGCTCCTGCAAAGTGTCCAGATCTGGAAGCGTTTAACACCAGGCTTAGTGGCCTCTGATGATAATGAACGTTGATAATAAACCCCAGATGATTTATTTACACTGTGTTATACTGTAGCAAACACAGCAGGCCTGTGATTAAAAACGGTTCAGTGTGGTAGAAAAGGACTGGATCACTGTCTCAGAGCGTCTAATGATCAAACAGGAAACGCGTCGATCTGACAACGAGGACGTTAATAAAACGCTCCAGAGACTACAAAGTGGATTCTGTAGTGTTTTTTTTTCTTATTTGATCAGATAAATTGGCTTCAGAAAATAAATAATATCAACACATTATTATATGAAGGCTGGTGGAGGTGTATGTGTGATGGTTGGAGTGTACTGTAGATAGAGGAGCCAAGAAACTGCAGAACAGAAATATATTTAAAAAAAATTGAACACATATCAAGGTCCAGACCATCTTTATTAGTCTCTCTATATATTATATTTCCTGTTATCTTTTCTAATTACAACCAAAAGCTACCATTAAGGATAAAGAATAATAATTTCACTAAATGTTGTTTCATGTACTATGTACTGTAACTTGTACATCTACAAATAACAAAACAATCATGAAAATATGAAAAACAATCTGCTTTTTAAAGGGATACTTCAACATTTTAGCATAGTCATAGCAGTAGGTTCGTTACCTTTAATTGTTGGTGCAAGCTATTTTTAGAACGGCGGAGCAGAGCCATGAGTTGCTCAGAGCTACGCTACGGAGGCTCATGGGATTTCTTGGTTTCCCTCATCAAACTCATCAAATACACAATCCAACAACTCCACAACGCTCTGGTGGACAAGTTGTGACCTGCACATTCACCACGCTATGAGATAATAACAGAACGTTACCAGACAGAGTTGTTTTAGAGATAAATACATGCAGAACCGCTGATGCGCGTTCCCGTCAGGGGAAGTTTTTTGGCAAGCAGTCTCTGCATTTGCCTCTAAAACAACTCTGTCTCGTAACGTCCCTTTATTATCTCATAGCATGGTGAATGTGCAGGTCACAACTTGTCCATGAGAGCGTTTTGGAGTTGTTGGATTGTGTATTTGATGAGTTTGATAGTTTGATAGAGAACAGAAGACTTTGTTTTTTCCTAAATTGAATATTTTTAGGTTTTCAATGTTGATCAGCCACAATCAACCGACTTAAGATGGATATTTTGATAATGAACAATTAATCAGTAAGTCTAAAAGTGTATTTACGGTGGAAATATCTTACAAGTACAGTGTGTACAGTTTTCACTTCTTAAATCAAACCTAAAATCCTGCTTAGTGCTCACACTGACTCCACCTGTGCTGCTACTCTGCATTTAACTGTATTTAAATCAGTTTCATCCTCATGATCCCGGTGTTAAACACATGGAAGTTCATCTCTGGCTCATCGAGCTGCAGCGCGACTGCCCAGAGTTGCTCAGACTGGCCATCCATTCTCCCAACTCCCCCCTTCCTCCCCCCTCCATCTCCCCACTGCCCTGCTCTCTCCTCCATCACTCATGGCCGATGCTGTCAGCGGCGCCCTTGAGGACAAAGGTTAGAAAACCTCAGCGCCGCGCAGCTGCGAGTGTCTGCGCTCGCTCTGCTTGTCCACAAAGTGCCGTATTGTGTTATTTGATCAACATCTTTGTTGCTAAGCGATCACTGCTGTTTCTGCGCCATGTTTTCCATGAGGTCACAGTGTTGCGGTTGAAACATATGCAATGTGTTTGCCCTTGGATCTGAATGCTGCTGTGTCTATCAGTGCTAATGCTAACGACCCCGGGCCTCTGTCTGTCGTCCTGCTGGAGACACACTGGAGGGAACACGGTGATAAAATATTAAGTATGAAGTATAAATCTAACATTAAGGGACATGTTTTATACTCTGTTAAGTTTTAAAGACGAGTAACTTGATCCCCCGGGGTAAGATAATGTTTTTTAAGTACCAACGTTTCCATCCAGAGCTGCCAAACACAGATTGTCCCATTAGCTTGAGGTTGATTCTGTTATTAACTAAACTGTTGTAAAATCAATAACTAATAGATCACCTGCAGACCAACTCCATGCATGAACGCTGCAGCACTAGTGACATGATTATTCATGTAATGAGAAGCTCTGATTATTTTTCATTATTGATTCACGTGTCCAGAATTGTCAGGATTAATCGCTCAGTCGATGAAATGTCAGATTTCAAGGTCACATCCTCAGGTGTTTCGTCACGTCTACGCAGAATCACAAACTCCGACTGTTAACACAGATAGAAAACTATGGTGGCCCTGAGAGCTCAAAATAATGTCACTTAAGAAAACAAAGACAGATTTAACTCACTGGTGTTTCCAGGGACACAAAAAAGTGTTGGACTGCGGGGTTGGATTTTGTTCATTGCTTCTTCCCTTACCCTAACACTAAATAAAATAAGAATAAAGTTTGGTTTATTATAACGTCAATATTACATTGCTTAGCATTAGTCTTTAGCCGGAAAACACTTCTGATTTTTCAGCTCATGTTTCAAATTTATGAAGTTGTACTGAGCCTTCAGGGCCACCGTAGAAAACACATCCTCACACTGACTGGAGAAACTGAAACAATGAATGAAAAATAAACACTGTCTAATTGTTTTGACTGTCATCAACTGTAATCAATGTATAAATTAGTTGTTGTGCGTCCACACTGATTGTTAGCGCAAACATGTCATGATGTGATGTGTCTAGTTTGAGCTGGATGGCACACATGGATGCACACACACACACACACACACACACACACACACACACACACACACACACACACACACACACACACACAACATATTTATGTGTGTGTATGTGTGTGTGTGTGCACAAATGCTCACACCAGGTCTATTTGTTCTGTGTGTTCAGTCCTAATCGTCTCACGCACACAGACACACTCAAGGACAAAAGCCTGCACGTCAGCTGTCTGCCCGGTTAGTCTCACACGAGAGAGGAACAAGAAGTGGGAGTCTCCTTCTGTTTGGGCTTCCTGTCTCTGTCAGTCTGTCTTTACCTCCCCCCTTTCTCTCTCTCTCCCTCCCTCCCTCCCTCCGTCCATCTCTCCATCCTCTGCAGCTGCACATCCAGCTCCATTAGCTGCCTGTTTCCCTCTTGGTAGATAAATCACTCATCCCCCGGGCGGCCGGCCGCTCTGCAGCGCCGCTCACTGCTGCTGCTGCTGCTGCTGCTGCTGCTGCTGCTGCTGCTGCTGCTGCTGCTGCTGCAGACTCCCAGTCTGCGTGGGAACGCTGCGTTATGAGCCACGTCCACATGACCTTGTTTTGACACTGCGGTGAATGCATCGGTTGTTTTGACTCTGCGGCGAGCCTCATCGCTCCACCTTCCACTTTGTGCTCGGTTTGTTTTCCAGACAATGACCACGGAGGCTGGAGCACGCCACCAAACAGGATGCTGCTGGCCCCCGCTGTGTCATCAATTAATGATCAGGGCTTCTTCTACCTGAGTGTGTGGAGGGAGGGAGGGAGGGAGGAAGGGAGGGAGGGAGGGATGGAGGGAAGGAGGAAGGGAGGGAGGGGGGCGAGCATGAGGCAAATCAGATTGTTTACAACACACCAGTGTCAGCGGTTTAGAGCTCCGGTTATAACTCACCTCTGTTGACAGCGTCAGGACTGAGCTTTTACTTCTGACCCTGAAGTGACACAAATTTGACCGCGGACCTCACCTGATACTGTTTTGGATTTTTGTTTCATTAGCACTTATGTTACTGTGTTATTTATGGAGGTAATTATAATCTATAATCTCACCAGGAGCCTCCTCAACGACCCCTACAGACCCCACTCTGAGAACAACCGGTGTAGGTTACAGTTAACCCTTATTCAGCCAGAGTCAAACACAGAGTCAGGCTGAATTTCTGCTTTGCAGGGCGTCACACAGACGGGAGCGATGTCTGACGTGTCTCAAATGTTGGTTGTTCAACATCAGGTTCTTGCAAAGTTGAAGCAGAACCACGAGTTAAAGGACAATCCCAGGCAAATTCAACCTTGGGCTCTAGTTTCCTAGGTCTAAAAGAATTAATCTGAAGATTTTCTTTTTAATGTCTCCTGTTCTGCAGTACTGTAGTTGTGTCTGTCCCTGCATCGCCACAGCAGCGTATAATGGGAGCAGACAGATCTTAGGCTGTTTAGGCTGTTTACATGCCACAAAACCAAATTTGTTTTTCACAGATGACGTCAGATAGCTTCAAACATACACCGATGGGTTTATTTACTTCAAGAAAGCCGACATGTCTGTAAACGGAGCTATAATACAAATTCAGGTTATACATTTCAGGGAATAACTAATTGTTCTTAGCAGGGCTCCAGACTAACTTTTTTGACTAGGAGCACAGTGGCCCCTAACTTAAAATTTTAGGAGCGCAAGCAGAAAATTTAGGGGCGCACACCGAAATCGACTTGCAAAGTAAATTTGCACATTTCCTCAAATTTTCACTGTATTACTGATAAATACTGCATAAATGCAGAAACTATAATGTTTTAAATTCACATTTTATTGTGCAACAGTTTAAATATTGAAAATATAAAGTTAATGTTTAGGCTGCACTGACCAATAACAGAACAAGTAGACACACCACTTGTAAACTCATCCTAGAACAGACCCCCCCCCTGTGCCTGTGTAGGCCAGCCCTTGTTGGCCTCCTTGTCTGCTGACCCTGACTGAGCCACATGTGCACGGACTCCTTGGCATCAAACTCGTCGACACCCCCCCCCTCCCCGCCGCCGCCGCACGGCCAAAAAAAAAAAAGGATCTATCGATCAACAATCAATCAATCAATCATTTCCGAGCCTAGTCTGTGCAGCGCGTTCTGCAGCGCGAGTCAACCTGCTTCGTTGCCTTGTGACGATTTGAGTACCGCTGCCGAGAGCGCGAGCATATTATGGGATGTTTAAGGTTTGTAGCGAGCCGTCGAAAAAAAAAATGCAGGTGACGTTCTGCACACACACACACGCAGGTCACCGGTCTGTGTGTCTCCTGCTGTTTCACACGGAGCTCTGCTGTGGAAAGACGTCTCCTCCGCTCCGAGATGTGGAGAAGAGAAACACACATTTCTTTTCACACATTAGCCAATCACAGTGGTCATTAAAAAAAAAAAAAAATCGGCAAATTTACTGGTCGCACATGCGCGAGTAGATGAAAAATTTACTCGCATTGTATCAAATTTTAGTCGCAAAATGCGACCATTTAGTCGCAGTCTGGAGCCCTGCTTAGCTTTTGTTGAATATAACTTTCTTAAAAGCATATTGTAACTAGCAATGTCTCCTCTCTTGCAGTGGCAGAATCTCACCTACTTTTAACCTCAGACTGTCACAATGATGTATCAAATGTCAGACTGCCTCATTCTTTCAGTTTTAACCTGAATAGACAAGACATTTTAGATTTTCCCAACGATCAACGTGTACCGAACCGAACCGAACCGAAAACCATGACCACAAAACCGTGAACTGAACTGAACCGTGGATTTTGTGAACCGTTCCATCCCTAAATCTTTTAGACCTAAAATATTAGAAAACTATCGTCCCAGGTTGAATTTGCCTGGAATTGTCCTTTAATTCCCGGCTGGGCAAACTGTCAGAAAACTTTTAACTGGTTGGTGAATCTCTGGCAACCGCTGCTGCCTCTTCAATGTTTCCTCCTCCTCCTCCTCTTGGACGATTCACATGTCCCTGAGATAAGATCAGGATTCCCGGTTCTCCGGCTCGGAAACATTCAGACCCTGAATCCCGGCTTGTCACCACCTCCGCGCTACTGAGTCGTGTTGATCCTGTCGGCCTGTGGGAGATCCAGCTCCGGCTCAGGGGCAGAGATGACACCCGACATCTGGGAAAGATAAAGCCTGAGGGCCGGATCATGTCTGCTTGGCAGTTCTGACTGGCCCATTAGTGGAGCTGAATGTCTGTGTTATGGAGCTGGGATCGGTTCAACGTCTGCCCGGGGCGCTCATAAAGAACAGTGATGTGTAATTACTCAGGACTAAATATTATTTTATTCATATTCCTCAGTTGTGCTGCCAAAGCTACACCACGTCTGAGCTCTTTACACTTCACCAGGTCCTGGTTTAGATTTGAAACCATGTTTATTATTATGTGTTTCAGTTATTTTACCAACTGGTCCGTCAATCACGTCGCCTTTAAAGTGTCAATTTATGGTGAGCAAAGTCTCCAAATGTGAGACATCCAAACCACAGAAAAGTTCAAGATACAATGATAGTTAAGTATCAGCATTTACAAAACAGTCGTCATGGGTAGATACTAATAATTTTATAGTTTATAAATACAGTTTTAAATTTTAATATATAGGAATCTATTAATACACTCACTGACCATTAGTACATCATTGTTATAGCATTTTATAGCATAAATGTTGATCTTAAAGTTTATTAATCATTTATTGCTCTTACTGATCACTGACAGCTCCTAAATAACTGGCTTTTAATTGATATAATACTTGATTTATTACATACATAATAGATCAGTCAGATTTTAACATGTGGTTTTTAATTACAAACTAGTTCGTATCTGTGGAGGAAGAATGCTTTGTAAATGATGAATTAAATATTTATGAAAGTTTAACCAACGCTTAGGCTAATAGTAAAGTGTTAGCAATTAGTTCAACAATCAATTACTTATTTAATTTTCTGTTGATCAGCTCATCAAATAACATAATAATTGTTAAAGTTTTACTGTTTCGAGCGGCAGACATCCTGCTGGGTCGGTGGAGACCAAACCCAGAGCTAAAAGGAGAGACAGTGGAGGACATAGAGTCATCAGATGGAGACAAACATGAGTCCAAATGAGTCATAACAAAGACAAAATATCCTCATGATGCCACAAACTGTCTGTGGTTTTCAGAAAACAACGTCCTCCTCATCATAAATCACTCAGGTCTCGTATCGATTCGACTGTAAGCGATAATATTTGCATCCAAACAACAAACAACAAGGTCGTGTTGATGGTGGATCTTCACAAAATGGAGGGAAATTACACTACGAGATGAGACGAAGCCCCGCCCACTCTCCACCACTCTGCAGGTGCTCAGCAGGCCTCGCTGTGGGGGGTAACACACCGCCCCCCTCCTGTGCCCCATTTCAAACCTTCTTATTGCACCATTAAAATCTCGTGTGGTGGAGGAATACGAGTTTATTACACCGCCACCCTGCCGGGAGCAGCAGATGAGGACGTCGTGCAGGAGGAGGAAGACGAGGAGGAAGAGGAGAGCATGTGGAGGAGAGTGTGATGGAGGAGGACGAGGAGGAGGAGGAGGAGGTGTGGAAAGTGCGTGGAAAGCCAATTACACAAAAAGGTGCTACATGCAGAGCTTTTATAATGTCAATAAGATTAAAAAAAATAAATTAGAGCTGCGTCTGGTCACAAGCTGAAGAGAGTGGGAGCCGTGAGGATTCATCAAAGAGAATTCCTCTGACTCAGATGCTTCAATTCGGATACATTTTAAAAAGCCATAAAGTGACGAGCGAGGAGCCAAAAACCAAGACTTGAAATTTAGAAAAACCGACGTGTTTGCGGAGCAGAATTACATATATATTTTTCGCCAATTAACTATATTTGCACCGTCTTTTAAGGTGGTTTTTGATGCTGTGTTAATGTGCCAACGTTTACTAATTAGCAGAGCCGAGGCTGATGGGAATGTCATTGAGTTTTCAGGTATTTCAGGTGATGTTTCATCATCTCTGTGTAAACTCTCGCTCTCTATTGTGGGGATGAAGGTGAAAACTTTAACGCCTGAATGGAAATGAGGTCTGGTTTTTTTTTTAAATTCTGATTGGAGCGGGCGGCGGCGGCGGCGGCGTCTTGATTCGCGTAATCGCAGGTCATGTTTGTTCACCCCCTCGTTTCGGCGACGCCACTCATCCTAATGAGCGCACTAGACTCCCAGCTGCCTCTGTTTGGGTTCACATTATTTACCGAGCAATTAGTCATGAAGCTCGAGCTCTGAGTGGAATATGATTGTACAAAGTGATGGAGCAACTCCCTCCTCACTAACAGCAAGCTGCACACACACACACACACACACACACACACACACACACACACACACACACACACACACACACACACACACACACACACACACACACACACACACACACACACACACACACACACACACACACACACACACACACACACACACACAAACTACACGTTATCATTTATCTGTGAGCAGACTTTACATTCAGGGCACAAACCCACAGCAGTTTACAGTCGATGTGCTAAATAGTCTTGTTATCTTGTGCAATGAAGCCAAGAAGTGAAAGGACTTTTGTTTCCTTCACAGCTGCAGATGCACTGAATTTATTTGTCTAAATCCACCCCCGCCCCCCCCCAAAAAAATAAAAAAAAACCTCCCATCCGTTCACTTATTACTTTTAATTGTTCATTAATTACTCTTGTTGCTTTTTCTTTTACAACGGAAATCAAATGAATCAGTAAATAATTCAATCAAAAAGGAGTTCTTCTGCGTTTCCTACCAGCTACACCTAAATAATCACAGTAATTAAAAGCCAACAATTAACAATCAAATGCTTGATCAGCTTTGTGTTAACGCAGGCTTTTCTGTGTTATCTTGTTTATTCTTCTTGCAGCGAGTGGTGCATGTGTTAAAATAAGTTTTAATTGATCAGATTTGATCACATGATGTCAGGAATATTGTTCATCCCGTTTGCCGCCGATCAAACCGACTCCGCCTGTTCTTGATGCAGAGATCGGATCAGTTTCATCACAGGTACGGTTATTAAACCGCGGCTCGGCCCCATCGGTGGAGACCGCGCCCGGTTGACATCATTTTGATCTCTACCCAGGGAGCTCCCTGATTGGCTGGCGGTCCCGTGGAGAGAGGGCTTCTCATTACAGGCTGTTGTTTTGATATCTCCCTCCTCCAGACCTGCACTCAGCACTTTCCGCTCAGTTAATTGACGACGGCGGGTGCTGCTCGCACAGAAACGATGCTGAGACCTGCTCACCCTGTTAACAAACACTCTGCTGCAGACTGTACGCTTACAGACTGTACCTGCGGACTGTCAGTAGATGTAAAAACACAGCGAGTCTGGATTTATTTATAACAGAGAGGGAATAGGAGCAAGACCAAAGAGAAGAGAAAATACCTGTGTAAACATTATCAGCAGTTATTCAGCTAAAAGAAAAAACACCTACTGAGTGTTTCATCTAATATCACTACCAGAGATGGGTGGATCCATCCAAAAAATATTACAGATTACAGTCTTTCATCTTATTGAATCACAACAAATCCACTATTTTTGTCCAGTAGCCAGAAAACAAACATGTAAAGAATAAAGTACCGGTATATTACAATTCCCAACACCTGTACCCTGATATAAGGTTACTACAGGTCAGAGGGCAGCTAATGGTCCTGACACACTTTAATTAACCATCAGTGACATGTTTGTTTTTACATCTCAAGTCAAAACAGATTAAGCCTCAAAAAGGTCAAAGGTCACAGCAGCTAAGTCCTAATCATTATGACAACAGATCCAAGGCCAAGTCCCATTTCCCATTAGTACCTCTTCGCCCAACAGTGGCAAAGGGCAGGGGTAGAAATATGAGACACCACCACTACACTGTAATACATCATCATCTGCATCATAATACATTGACTTCAGTTGAATGGTTACATTTTTTTTTTAAAGGTTTGGTTCATCTGCTACGTCAAACGTGAAAATGCAAATCAAAATGTAATGTTAGCAAAACTCAACAAACAAGTGATTTTTTTGAAAACTATGAAGAACAGGCTCCTACTGTATGGACACACAAAGTTGCAATTAACACAAGATAGTTGTTTTAATTAAAAAAAATTGTAATTTACTATTGACTTTTACTTTCAGTTTTTTTTAATTCTTTGTTTTTTCACTGCAAATGAAGGTCAATAAAGTTACCATATATGAAGGTTAGTTACCATATATAAGTTTCAACCACTGAAGGTAAAAATCACACAAGACACTAAAGGAACATTTATAAAAACAGACTACACTGTTACTGCTGCAGATTTGTATTTTAATATAGAGCAAGTTTGTTTTTTGATAGTTACAGCAGCTCAGACGGTTCCCCTGTCTTTCCACTTTCTGGTTTTCTTCACAAACACATTTCAGTCATTTTAAGCTCAGTGACTGAACAACACATCTGGATTTGATCCACAGATTCACATAACCACAGGTATATCATATCGGAGCCAAACAAACTTGTATCTGTGTGATACTATGTGAGTGAGGCTTCAGTGACATCGACCTGCAGCTCCAGGTCGAGTTGTACCAGGTCACATCTGAGCACTTTTATGAAAAAAAGGGGCAAGTAACTATCCTGATTACCAGTGTCGACCTAAACCTACTTTCAGAGGTGGATTATCCTAATTAATATAGTGTCAAACTGAATGTGTGTGCACAAATATGAGGGATTTACAGTGTAATCTCCCCCTTTTGCACAATCAACACCACGGTGTGATTCGTCCATGTGCGTAATGCAGCAGAGTTAACTCCTGCAGTGGAGCGTTCAAGATCTGTTGTTCCAGAGGAAAATAGACTTAAACAATTACCTTGGTCGGCCATGTTTTGTCTGTCTTCCTCTCATGTTCTCCCTGCAGTCATGAATATTCAGAGAAGATATTTATGGCTGCTAATGAGTATTCTGCACAAAGTCTGCTCTGCAAATGAGGCGAGCGGGGGGAATTGGATAGCCACTAGGTGCCTCTCTCAAGGCAACAACCGGAGAGGAAAATCAACTCTCTCTGCTTTTGAAAGGGTAATTTGATTTCATTATTATTATTGTGGTTTATAAGCATGCGCCGTGAGAGGAGAAACTGGATCATCTCACAATAAAACATCTGCCGGATGCCTTTTAAACTGTGTCGGTCAATGACGGAGAAGTTGCCAAACAGATTTCATGTTGGAGATAAAGCTGCTTAGAGAGAGTATTGATAGCAGAGCAGAGCAGACACAATAATCTATAAACAGTTTGATTCTCCCGCACAAGCGATTTCATAAATTTGTAGATGTGGACGTTTTCTCAAGGACGTTCAGATCTCGACTCTTCTCGCTGCTCTCAGGAGCAAATTAATCCCTCCACGCCAACCAAAAATGAAATCTATTTTTAGCGGTTCATTAAAGCCACTTCTATGCTGAGTCCCACACCAACGTTCAGATTGGAGTAATTGGCCGTCTGTGTGTGTGTGTGTGTGTGTGTGTGTGTGTGTGTGTGTGTGTGTGTGTAGTGGGGATGGGTGGGTCATGTTCCACTCACGATTGAATTTGAATGTTTGCTTTTTGAAAATGCAACTCCTGCATCGCTAATGAGGATTTGTGGCGTTAATCAAAAGACGCTGCCGAGGGTGCCAATCAACATGATTACAGAGAGTAGGCCGGTTTGGATCATCGCAGCAAAGGATGCTGGGAACCGGGTACACAGTGGTTTATGAGCGTCTTTTTACAAGACAGAGGGAGAATGAATAAAGTGATGAGAGAGACAGGTAGGTAATGATACAGCAGGTATTTACAGGTTGTTTACAGGCCGTTATGTTGCCGTAACAACAGGTGATTGGGTTTTGTGATTGCAGTTTCTGCAGGAGTCTACTCATCCTGCACAAAACCATTGAAGTTATTAAGATGTAATTAAAGGAATAGTTCACCAAAAAATTAAATTCAGTCATTATTGACTCACCCACACGCTGATAATTAAGTAGTTTTTTATTCCTCAAAGTGCATCTCGAGAACCGGGAGGGGGGTTCGTAGTCCAACGAAATCCTTATATGAGAGTCAATAGCACCTGATACAAAAGGTCCATAAAACTACACAAAAATTGTAATTCCTGTATTGAATTTGCCTGGGGCGCACTCGCATGAACGTGAGATGGGATACAAGACTGTTTAGGATGTAAAAATGTCCTAAATGATGTTGTTTCGAGTAAACTCTGGACTATAACCCTTCAGGACACTTGGATTGCAGCGGACGAGCAGTAAGGAGGAATATTACAAGGTTTTTGTGTAGTTATATGGACCCTTTTGGGTCGGGCGCTATTGACTCTCATATAAGGATTTCGTTGGACTACGAACCGGCCTCCCGAGTCTCCAGATGCACTGAGGAATAAAAAACTACTCCAGAGTATTCATCAGCATGAGGCTGAGTCAATAATGACTGAATTTCATTTTTTGGAGAACTATTCCTTTAAATTTGTAGCAGTAACGCCCAGAACATAGCGCAACAGGGGGCCACATAATATCAACAAAAACCAAGAACTAAATCTAGACAAACATTTCAGTGGGATCCTACCAGACAACTGGAGACGAAGCTCAGCAACAACTGGATGGATTTGTGTGGAATCAGGTCCAGATGTTCACGGTCCCCAGAGGATGATGAATCCTTGGCACGATCCTGATCCCCTGGCACCAAAAAGGTCAAAATTATTTCCATGTATCAATGAGTTAATGGTAGAAAAGGACTTGTTTTCTTACAGTGACATGTGCAGTAAAACAACTCAACAACGATCAGAGGCTGACATCAAACTTCAACCAAAGTGTCCTCTCATACGACCGACCCATGTGAGTGTTTCCTGAAATAGCAGCACACATAATGGACTCTGGTTATCATGGTTACCATAATAAACATGTGACTGTACCAGTGTACCAATCAACGCAGAAATAAAAGTCGTGGCTTCATCAGGTTTAGGACCAAAACTACTTATTATGGTGAGAGGAAGATCATGATTTCACTCAACACTCCTGCGTAAACAAAGCTATAAACATTGGTTCTGTTTTTTGCAATCTATATGTGACCAATGTGTAGTTAGACCGACTTACACCAAACTTTGCAACCTCCAAAAGTTAGCTAATACATGAAACAAACTCAACATACCGTAATACATAAGTAAGCATGACTATATTCAATTAGCATAATGACCTGTTATGTTTTTCTCCTTTTCCCTTTTGTTTTCATTTACCGTCACATTCCTTACATTACATGTATAAAATGTCCTTTCGAAATAAACCTCAGTTCACACCAGATATTACAAAATGAGATAATAACCTAAGAAACTACAAGTGCAAACTTTACACATTAACCACAACATGAGTGTCATTCACAGCTACAACTGTTATGATTTTTTAATATCATTGATACTGGTACCAGTGTGGTAAATGTGGAAAATATACAGTTGAGGTTTTCCAGAGAGTTTTATAAATAAAAGTTGTTGTTTTTAAAAAAAGAAACCAATCTCATCCAAATTATCCAGACATATTCTCCGGCGCTCACTGGGAGGTGTCTCTGCATGACTCACGCTGGATTTTTGTTTATTCATAGACTTTTGAATTGAGCTTTGAATGCTGAGCCGCAGAAAACTAATTTTATTTCACTGAGGAAATAAACCCTGGATTTAGGTTTAGCATATCTCCATATACACAATAAAAAAAGGGATGGTGGAGGAGAGGAAAGGGAAACTATTGTGCCTGAGAGATGCAGAAACCTCCAGAGGATTAAAAAACATCTCACTCCAAAAAGAGACAGAAGATGAGACAGACTCAGGTGAAAAGGGGAAAGAAACCCAATTAAATCAAGTTTGTTGCTGACAGTCGGTTCGTGATGAAGTGTGTGTTTATACTTGAGCAGAAAAATTCAAACTCATCCTCCATTCGTGCTCAGAACCGGTCCGGTGGTTTTCTTCACCGTCCTCCTCCTCCATGTTTTTGGTATCATGGTGGTTGGAGGGGAGCGGCGGCTCTGCAGGCATCTGCTCGTTTTGTTAGGAACTGTGTGTAAGTAAACACTTTCTGCTCGCGACCATCTGTCCAAGCTCAGATCTGCATGAGAGCTGGCAGACTTGGCTGGAAGAGATAGTGAGGGAGGGAAAGAGAGAGAAACAGAGAGAGAGAGATGGAGGGAGGGAAGAAAGGAAGGAGAAGTGATGAAAGGGAAGTGGAAACATGGAGGACGGAGGGAGGGGAAACAGTGATTTGTGTTCGTGTAGAGATTAAATAACAGGATGTTTTGTGATCACTACTGAAGATTTTCCAATTTCTCTTTGATGTTCAACCCAAAATGTTCATTAACAATCATCCGATATGTGGATGGACAAAGTACAAAAAGGGTGGGGAAAAAATAAAAAATTAAAATTCTGCCTGATTGAACCAAATGACAAAATTGCAGAGCGTCGTCAGGATGAAAAACATCAAGACGTTTTATCTGCAGAAGCCAAACAATGCAAATGAAATCACAGAATTACAGATTTGAGTTTGGTAGAGATCGGTCCTTTAATGCAACAACAGGTCGGAGTTTTGAACGAGCTTTGGTCTGAAGAACTGGGACGGTAATTTTCTATTTGAGGCTGAAAACTGTGATGAGATTGCTGCCAGTTTGCAGAAGCAGGGAGGAAAATGTGTTTTAGCTACAAAAACAACATGCCTGTAAATAAGTGTTGGCTTTATTTGGAATAATTGCACTGCTTTATCTCAAATCGTTCGTTGGCACAACATCTTCTCAACCACTGCACTTCCATATTCCTGCACATTAACCACACATCCGCTGCTAGGAGGCTTTAAGTTACAGCCAGCTGCAGTTTCAGTGTCAGGGTCAGTTTTATTAGATTTTGTCAGTATTTATAGTACGTCCTGTCTATTTCTCCCTTTTCCAACCCAACCAGTTGAGGCAGATGTCTGTCTATCTGGAGTCTGGTTCTACTCAAGGTTTCTGCCTCTTAACAGAAAGCATTTCCTCACCACTGTTTCCATGTTTGCTGCTTTTGGTGGGAACTAGTTTGGTTTCTGTAAATACTATTCTGAAATAGTGTCCTGAAAAGTGCCGTGAGATAACTCCTGTTGTGAGTTGGTGCTGTTTAAATAAAACTTAAATGACTTGACTTAAAGCCGTGAAAATATTCAAATTATAATGAATGTTGTTGATGTCTTCACCCAATCTACAGCAGGTAGAACACCGACCACACACAGACTCATTTCTACCGACCCTGTCACTTTAAATACAAAGTCAGGATGTGGTAATTCCAGTTTAATATGAGGCCTGAAACCTGCTTTGCTCTGTCCGAAGTTCAAATCTACCATCATCACTTCTGAAACTCATTAACATGAGGTTAAAGAAAAAAGAAGAAGCAGCAGGAGAAATGAAATTTTAGATCATTTTCCAGAATCTAATTTGTGAATACATTATCTCTTCATTAAACTTTCTGTTGGATCTGGACTCTGAATGTCAAAACGACGTATTTAAGTAATTTTTCTCTTTTTAAGAAAAGTAGAAAAATTGTTAATTAGCAGAAAGTCAATCTGGCCACAATCAGAGAATAAGAGCTGCAGCCTGCGTGTTTACATCCAACTCCATCTGCTCGTCTTCATGACTGGTGTTATTATCTGTCTGTTGACCGTCTGTCTGTTGACCGTCTGTCTGTTTACTGAGCCCTCACACACACACACACACAGACACACAGACACACACACACACACACACACACACACACACAACGAACAAAGAGGACGAGATGAAACCATGACGATGAGGTGTGTGCACCATCCATATCTGTGCTTTTAGAAAATCACTGAATCAAATCTAAACATTACAGCTCTGTCAGCGATCTGAGCCGTGTTGACTCCGACATGATTAACTTGGCTGGAAAATGGGAAATCAGTGCTGTTTGTGTATTTCCAGTGAACATAACGAGAGATCAGTGCAGCACAGTTCAATGTGAAGGAACGTGGACGGTACTGGAGATCACGGGGGTCTGTTTGAAGTGTTTGTTCCAGTTTCGAAATAAGTGATGGGGAGACAGGGATTTAAAACCTGGACAGGTCTGATAACTGTGAGTAATGAAGTTAGTGCAGATTTAAACATCCGGAATAATGTTGCTTCAGAAAATAGGGAAAGCTGAAATAACTAGTTGTTTAACTGATTTGTCAATTTTTTTTGGCACAAAGTCTTGTTCTACACGAGGATTTTTACACATTTCCAGGCTCCAGCTTGTTAAATGTGAGGATTTCCTGTTTGTATCTTCAGGGTTTTAGACTGTTGGTTGAACAAAATAAAGCACCAGACCAGATGATGTGTGGAAGCTGCAATGAGAATATTTTCACTACCGGTATTTCCAAAAATTTTAAGATACTTTTTAGACACAACAGAATTACACAACAGAGATGTTATTGGTACAAACTGTATAAAATATTATGAAAATAAACGGAGCAGCTCTAACTATATCACAGTAAAGTCAAAGCCCTTCAGCAGTATAGTTACAGCTAATGATGATTTCCATTATTGATTGTGTTGTCAATATTTTTCAGGTTGTCAGTGAACTTTCTGATCATAACTTCCAACAGCCGGAGGCCACGTCCTACAGAAAAACAAACTGAAACACATTCTGTTTACTCTATTTTACAGTCTACCAGCGGCAGAAGGTTGAAGCATTTTTTATTAATTCGATATTGAAAAGAGCTGATTATCACAATATCTGCCGATTTTTACAAACTAATCAATTGACGAATCATTTCAGCTGTAAGCAGCACAGTGGTCTGAATGAACTGCTCGTTCATATCCTTATGAATATGTCTATACAGTATATCTTTATATCAAGTCTGATGTATGAAATGCATTCATACATTTTTCAAAAACATCTTTGTGATGATTTGCAGTTAATTTAACAGCATTTATTATAAATAAACATTTATATTTGCACATGTGTCTTTCCTGTTGATTAGTCTCAGTCTTTTGGAGACCACTGATATAATATTACCATATATTGACAGGCTTTAGGATCAATGCATTAATATAACATATCTATAATACATACATGATCGTATGAGCAGGAAATGTGTTAATACATGAAACTGCTCCAATTTCTAATAGGTTTCATACTTGATTTTCTTTATTTATGTCCATATATGTCTTTTACAGAAATTAAATGTATGTACATGTATTATATTTGCATGGTGATGTAATAAGTACCTCAGTCGACCCTCAGAGTGTGTGTTGACTTTACATTGTGGATGTTTCTGCTGTAATTGCTCCTAATTTCTGGGAAACTAAACATCCCGTGTTCACACACTTCTCACTGCCAATGTGCAAATTATAAACTCGTTCTCGTCTCATCGGCCCAGACAGCTGCCATTTCCCTCTCTCTGGAGAGTAATGAGTATTTATGTTCAGTCTGAAACCTGTTGAACGAGCAGCGTTCGGTCTCTGCTCTTTCGTGTCTTCATGGACGTTTGTAGGCTTTGTCCGACCGTGACAGGACAAAGTGGACGTTTGTTTACACGTTAAGATCTGGGTGGAGGACTTTTCTTTCCCCGGCAGGTCGTCCTGTCAATCTCTTTAGCTCAACGTGCCGTTCCTCCTCTTTACACCTCCGTTAAATCACTCCATCACTCTGTCTGTCTACCTGTTTGCCTCTTTATCCTTTGAGCTGCTGATGTGAAGTGAGTGATGCTGGCTCTCTCTCCCTCTTTCTGCCCTGACCTTATTCTGTCTCTCCGTCCTTCAGTCAGTCTCTCCCCGCCTGTCACAATCACTATAACATTTTACTATCTACAATGAAAACAGAGGAACCTGGTGCACCTTCACTCAACAACACGGACTCACATGGAGGACGTGAGCCGAAACAGGGGAATTATGCAAGATTTTTACCCAAATTAAACAGCTTTGGAGTAATTGTGATGGTTAAATGACTTGTTACAGGGAGAATGGAGGCTCACTGCCTTCCACCTAGCGTCTCTTGGCCGAAAAACCAACCTTGTAAGACCAGAGCCTCCGACCCGGTGTCCCAGATCTCATCTCGGCGGCCCTGCAACACAAACACACCCTTTAATACACAAATATATACATCATATATGGTATATAACGCTATAACCACTCCATTGGATTGCCTTCTCGCTGGCTTTGATAAAAACAAATGCACATGGCCAGGGGACTTGCATATTTCATCCATTAGCAGCAAGTTTAGGCTTCACTTAGGGCATCCCAATTATTTAATTCTATTACTATCGTTCTGTTGTTTTACTGTGTTCTTTCACTGGTTTATCATTTTGTGTTTAATGTCACTCAATGTACGACTGGTGCTGTTGTAAGAGTAAGAGAAGAACTGGGCCGCCTCGTCAAACTGCAATAATTTACAAAGAGACAAGAAATTGATCACGACGGAGAAAGTCAAGTTGATTTTAAAAGATTGAGAAAAACTGTGCTATTCCAGAAACTACACCGTGTGTATTGAAATCTTGCACTAGACAAATAAACCCATATTATAATAGAAAGTGAAAGAATATTTCTGTGTGGAACAGATCTGAGGCTGCTCAATTAAATTGCAATATGGCCGAGTGCGATATCCAAATCTCAGATGCTGCAAACTATCTGCATTTGCTTTCACCTGTTATACAACAATCCAGAGTGACAACAACTTGACAGCCATGCATTATGGGAAATATTCACGTCCTCCTGCATTAACTTATATGATAGCATGTGTTAAAAAAAAAAAGCCACCTGCACTCATTCTACTGTAACGTATCTACATTGCCAGAGAATGATGTGGTTAACTATGGATGCCAATGATGAATCCATCATCGGTTAATGCATGTGTGTCAGGGAGCAGAGAGCGGAGCTGTAGCCGCGGTGCTAATGTTCACTCTGATTACACATGCTTCAAACATAATCAACAGTGAGGTGATGAGCCGTGTAAGCGACACCCTCCCTGGTTTGCGTATAGATGCATTTTACCGCAGGCCGTAAATATTCAGAGTTCCTGGACTGATAAATTTGGCTCGACAGTGTCTGTGCGTCCCGGGGACATCTGTCCCAGCTGAGCAGGTGTTAGCAGCAGCTGCACTAATGTTGGCTGCAGCGAGCGTTGACGCTCGACTCGCTCTCACCGTGTAGATAAGGTGTTCCTTTTATCTTATATAAAATAACCAGAGAGCTGCAGTCTGCTGCAGGGAGATTGGTGGTGACGCGTTTCATGTTTACGCTGTAACATGACAGGTTATTTTACCGCTCACTGCTGCAGGTCTTCAGAACGGGATCAGACGTTGTTTTAATGGTTTGATATGTCCAACACATCGAATGTAGTATGTTCCTGAAGCCTGGGTGAAGTTGTGCACAACTGTTTGCTCAGGTTAATAGTAGCTTTTTGTCTGAAAAGTTGTAAAAACAGGATAAGACAGGACATGAAGGAAGTCATTATTTTGTAGTAATTTAAAATTCAAGTAACTGGATCCTTTAGTTGAGGTCAATAGGTCAATGATTAAATAGTTTTATGTCTTTTATATATAACACACTGTATTTCATTCATCATTTTCAACCATTTATTGGTTATTCTACAGTTTACATTAGATGCACATAGTAAACAGAGGAAGCTAACGTGGTAAATATTGCATTTCTGTGAGTTTGTTGGCGTGATATTAGCAAGCTAAGATGCTCAAATGCAGAATATTCAATTCACTCAATTTGAAAGTTTAAAGGGACAATGAGGAGTTTCTATTCGGTTATAAAAAAGTCTCACGTTAATGTGGATGAATCTCCGCTACCCACACTTGTTAATGGGCCCATTTTCGATAAATATATCGTTCTGTCTCTATCGTTATTTTGTTATTATTAGTGGTGGCGGAGATGCTGGTCGAGCCGACCAGCGTTTTTTACTTTCGGTTTTGCAACGAGTCATGAGAATAACGCCGCTGAATCGCCGTTTATGGTCGGAACTACGACGGTATGTGAACCTCTTTGAACCTCTGACTTTAATTCTTGATGAATGAAAACATGAGTCCGTCTTGCGCCGGTCAAAAGAATGTTACGGTGCACGTGGAGGCTCATTAATGTAGTGTGAAAACACTTCGCTTTTCCAAAACTCCTTGTTGTCCCTTTAAGTTCAATTGCTGCCTTGAAAATGAGTATTAGTTTACATAACT
Organism: Trachurus trachurus; assembly: GCF_905171665.1. Lineage (NCBI taxonomy): Eukaryota > Metazoa > Chordata > Actinopteri > Carangiformes > Carangidae > Trachurus > Trachurus trachurus. Next base: position 6,359,415 of record NC_139907.1, on the reverse strand, counting down.
TAGAAAGGATATTGAATTGAATAAAGTTAGTTATCTTAACTTTAAAATGAGTTGAAGTAGCATTGAATTGTATGTTTCGTTGACAACAGAATGGATAATGTTATATATCTCGTATCATGTTCAAACAATAAATGATCATTAATTAAACACCTTGGGCCCTAGTTTGCTGGCGCAGCGCAGGTGGCGCAAGGTAGCGCAGCCGGTCTAATGCAAGTTTCGACCAGCGCAGCCTAGCGCAAAGTCAGATTGGAAGATTGGCAGATCGCGCTGCGCTGAGATAGGCGTGGCCGCGCAGCAGGGGGAGGCGTCACAGATTCAGCTTGGTGCAGTGGAAGTTTCGTCCGAAAATGTCCCGCCGAAGTTGCGCTGAAAGCTCGCCACCTCCAACCAGGTCTAGTCTCAGCGCAGCGCGGAGCGCAGCAGGTGCAGTGGAAGTTTGGCTGACTGACCTGCAGTGCACACACGTCACCAAGACCTCACAGGCAGATCTCCACAGTTCCAGACACATGTCAATGCAATAAATATCCACAATAACCACTATTTAATGCAACTAATGGAATCAACACGTGAATTTATATCTATATAGATTGTCCCGTCACATCTGACGTCAGATCAAAGCAGAGATCAAAGGCTGTGGCACGCGTAATGGAAACTCCACCTGAATTAACACAGCAGGGACGAACTGGCACTGAAAAGCAGCTGTGGATGTCCCAAAAGCAGGACTGAGGGTGGATGACTGCATGTCGCTGCCGTGTTGAGATACCACTCTGCCCTTGTGATGATCGCTTTATTTATTTATTTATTTACTTATTAATTCATTAACGCCAGCGACCGCATCAGGCAGCCGTAATGAAAAACAAAACACAAATCTTCATCTCTCTTAGTCCACCACCACTGCCTCGGTATCAGATAGTCAGTATATAGCCTACTACAGTACTCAGCATCTCTATCACAGAAAAAAAAGAGAAAAAAAGAGACGGACAGAGAGAGAGAGAGAGAGAGAGAGAGAGAGCGTCCTTTACGCGGATTTCATCCGTTACGCATGGTGTTTGTTTATCTTTGTCTCATCATCTTGCACAGGGTTTGAATAAATGTGAGTTTCTTTATTAGTTTATTAGTTGTTGTTTCTTATACTATTGGGCAGGGGTTCTCAGTGTATCAGATCAAACCTGATTAAGGATATTTGTATTATTATTAGTAAACTCATTGTTGGTCACTCTGAGCTCGGACCTCCGGGGAAACAGCTGTTTCCTCCGGGGAGAGGTTCGGCCTCTGGCGTCGCTGTTTCCTCCGTCCATGTCAAAGTATAAAATGACAAACTTGCAGCGCGCATCACCCGCCGCGCAGTTAAAGGTGAGGAGAGGAGCTCCTTTGATTGGTGAAGATCTGACTCGGCTGTGTCAAACCCACTCCACGCCTTTCTCTCCTCCTCCTGTCTCCCTTCCGCCCTCTCTCCTCCCTCTTTGCCGTTTGCGCCGGTGGGAGGGACGAGGGGAGGGATTGCGCTGGCGTAAGTCTGACTGCGCGGCCCACGAATCTTGCGAAATGGACCTGGGCCACACCCCGTTGGCGTGGCGAAGCTGCGCTGACGTTAGACTTCACCTGGTCGACGAAACTAGGGCCCCTTAACTTTAATAATGGAAAAAAAAAACTTTTACTGAAGTTCACTTTTTAACTTGAACCATCAGTGTTGTATGACCATGAAATACAACCATTATTCATCCACTAATGCATGCAATTATGTAGTAGAGAACCTATAGTGGGGTATAAATGTCTGATCTATGTATATTGGGAATGTGGTCTCCTCTGTGTTTCAATGACACTGCAGAGGGACACGTCCGACACTGACACTAAAAAGGTGTTTCTATAAGTTTCCAAAGTCATGTCGGATTACTACTGATCAGCTCTGCAGGCCGTGCTTTATTCTTCCTCTCGGTGCAGATGAGCCGGGGGGAACCAACCGGCAGCTGTTTGCCGACCGTCGCTGCAAACACTCAGGTACTCGGGCTGATTCCCTCATTAATTAGAGCAGAATGGATTTGGCTGAGTGAGTGTTATTCTCTGTGTGCACAGCTGCTGAGCCTGGACAGGAGGGTGGAGGGAAGATTGGGAACACAGACACCGAGAGCTCACTTCAGTCTCAAGGGCCTGTGTATATTATTTTGTCTCAATAAATAAACAAAAGCATTTGGAAACCCCACCCCCCCCCGTCGCCGCCGCCGACACAGAAACGGTGCAAAGCAAAAGGGAGAAAGAAATGAATCAGTAGCTGAAGTTTGTCTGGATGCATCACAAAGAGAGAGACTAAGTGTGAGCGGCGAGCTGATGGAGTGAGGAAGCCTAAGAAGCAGATATTATTTTCCTATTTGGAGGTTGGATGAATCCCTGCAAGCTGCCCACATATTTGATATTTATGGTGCTTTTGGAGAGCTGGGACGCAGGGCCCCCTCCCCCTCCCCCCCCCCCACTACCCCCACCCCCACCCTCACACCAGCATCCTTCTGAGGCGAGGAGAAAGGATCAACCTGGATTTCTGAAGTGTCTGTTGTGTTGCCATAGATAGAACATGCCAGGGGCTCTGCTGGATAGATAGCTAACAATTTATCTCCCCGCTGACGGGACCCCCAGACTGGTAAACCCAACGCCCACACCCCCCCCCCTTGCTCCCCCCTTGCTCCCCTCGCCCTCCCTCCTCCCACGCTGTCTGGACGTGGAGGAAGCTTCGGTGCTTTTCTGCCCCGAGGGGTAAAAAAAGACAAAACACCGACGAGATGTGCAGTCAAATACGAGAATAGCAGAAACATGTCGGCTTTTTTTTATTTATTTTTTTTATTCCTAACAAGGGATGGAAATTATCCTCCAGCCAGGATGTCTGTAAACATCTCCAGTGCCAAGTGCGTCTTGTGTTTGAACCAGTGGCTCCAGTGCAGGAGGGTTCACTGTGAGGCAACACAGGCCGTCATGCCTGCAGGGGGGGGCAACTCACCAAGTCCAACAAATACCCCGACTACACTTTACATTCACACTAATATTGATATCACTGAGGCTAAATAACACAATTGTATGTTGGCATATAAAGGCCATTATACAGTATGTTGAATTTCTGAGTGTAAAGATGAAAATTTATGAGAAAAAATCAAAAAATTGATATTCTCTGAATTATCTGATTATAAAATCACAAATTTGCATGAAAAACACTTTTGAAATTTATGTTTTTTAAATCAAGGAAAGAAGCACGTCTCTGCACTTTGCAATGCTGGCAGAGCAGAGACACTAAAATGATCTGATTCTGATTCTGGGATAAAATAAAAAGGTATTTCCTTTTTGATAAATATACAAGTCAAGTTTGATAAGATCTCCCACTGCTGCAGGCAGAAAGCAAAACAAACAATTTCTGTCTGACCTTGCAAAGTGCAGAGACAAGTTTCCTTCCTTCCTCGGAAAAATCCCCCACAAATATTAAATGTATTTCTTATATATTTGTGACTTATAAAACAACAACAACATGGCTCCACTACAACTCCAAAAACAAAAAAATCAACATGAGTAAGGCTTCTGAAGGATTGAGTTCTGGTTCAAAATCCTTGGTTTAACATGCTATGGCATACAGGTGACTGAAAGTGCATTAGCACATCAGCAGACAAGTGAGAAGTGTTGCCATATGTGGCACCAACATTATTACATTATACAGGCCTATACATTATTTGGATTTTGCATGTCTATATGATTATATTCTGCATTTTTCTCCCTTCACTTGCCCCATTGAAGGGGAACTATGCAAGTACGGTCCCTTTTCCTCTGTTTTGCTAACCCTCTTCCTGGCCATGTGCATTTGTTTTTAACGAAGCGAGTGAGAAAGCAATCCATGGAGCGGTGGATAACGTAGCGGCAGAGACGAGAGCAGGTCGGAGGCAACCTTGATCTTGCAAGATTGGTTTTTAGCCAAGGCACGCTACGTGGAAGGCAGAGAGCCTCCATTCTCCCTCTAACAAGTTAAAAGTAATTTATTCAACCATTACAATTACTCCGAAGCTGTTTAATTAAGGTAATAATGTAGCATAGTTAAGGAAAAATCCTGCATAGTTTTTTCTCTCTTTTACTTTGATGTTCATTTAAACTGTGGGAATCTTTTCTCAAACTATTGAACCTGCTGTTCAACCTGTTCAACATATTGACATAATATGAGCAAACATATTTGTATGGGCTCAGCTGGATATGGAATACCTCCAATTTCCACATTTGTGTGTGGAATGAAGACATTTGGAAATTAAAAAAAACTTCTGACACTATATTTTTTCGTCATTAAATTTTCATTTGAATCAAACTAGAGATTCATTAGTTGATATTTAGTATCATGTATTTGAGCACAGCTAAGACCCACTCTGCAGAGTGACAGTAAACAAAATTTAAATTCCTCGAGCACAACTACAATCTTTATGCAGTGGAGATGCCTGATGCAGCTTCATCCATAACCTTTAAAATAGCCTCAGTGAGAGTTTCCACTATCCTTTGTAGTCCTCCATGCTTTCTCATCTGTAACCGGCCACTTATTCAGATTCAGCCAGTGGGGTGGAGGCTAGGGTAAGAGAGGGGAGGAGGAGAGGGATGTGAGGGGTGATAGGTGCCTTTCACTTTCATTTTCCCTCCTGCCATTGATGGTTAACAAGGGCTTATACTTTAAAATCTTTGCTAATAAGGGCAGTGCCATTCCAGCGGTTGGAGGATTTAGTTTGGCCGGCGGACAGAGGCCGACTAATAACCACAAACACGGCTTTCGCTGGTGCTGCCAACATGCCCTAGGGCATTATTTTTTCCCCCTTCACTGCTCATTTGTTCGGGACAGGTATAGCTGAGTGGGAACATCTGTAGGTAAATCCGTAAATATTAGTAGTCTTCACATTTCTCTCCCACTCTTGTAACCTACTTAACATATTGAGAGTCTCAGCAGAACGTGTTTATATAACCCTACAATAGTTTGTCTTCTGTTTTCCTGCTTATTTCACAGTCTATTTGTGTTCTGCTGCTATTCTGGTTTCCTTTCCCCTGCTGAGTCCTGTTATTCTGCTGCTGTCACAACTCTTTCCTCCACAGGGATCAGCAAAGTTTAATCTCTAATTCAATAACCCCCCCGAAAAAGTTGCCGGTTAAATCCCTGCCACCAGTGAAGAGTATTAGCTGCTGAGTGGAAAGCTGGTGTTTAATCTGGAGCCAGATGTAAACCTCAAACTGACCCTGAACTTTGGCTTTAATGGCAACTGAAGGTGTGGGAAAACATGAAGATGAAGTAAAGTGGAGTCCTCAAAATCAAAGTTCTTCTGATGATGTCTCAGGCTAATTTGCATATGTCAATCAACAGTAAACTATTTAAACTTATGTTGTTTGTTGCTCAAGCACAGTGGGTTTGAAATTAAACTACGTCAGTTTATAGTTTACAGAACTAACAAATAAAAGCAGAGTCTCTAAGGCAGCACAAATCCAATTTTTTTAGCAAATCTGATGAGGATCAGATCTCACAGACGGACAGTCCACATCAGATGTTTCAAGTGATCAGATGTGGCCGGACTAGCATTCATTCTCAGCTCGAATGTGGCCCAAAAAAAAGCAAAGAAAGAAAGAAACCTGTGGTCCGGCGACCCTACCTGAGTTAGGCTATTTGTATGTGTTTTTGACCCGAACCTGGTGTGTTCGGTCGGGTTCATCGGCCCAGCCCGGCCTGTTGAGAACTCCGACTGACCCGCGGAAAGACCTGGATCACACAAATATGTCATTGGTGCCGATTTCACTTCTAAATGATTGTGTGCTAGATCCGTCTATTTCACTCTATTCTTACTCCTTTACAACAGTACGATTTGATAATAGGCTATTCTTAAAGGGACAACGAGGAGTTTCTATTCGGTTATAAAAAAGTCTCACGTTAATGTGGATGAATCTCCGCTACTCACACTTGTTAATGGCTCCATTTTCGCTAAATATATCGATCTGTCTCTATCGTTATTTTGTTATTATTAGTGGTGGCGGAAATGCTGGTCGAGCCGACCAGCGTTTCCTTCATGGCGAGTTATGAGAATAACGCCGCAGAATCGCCGTTTATGGTCGGAACTACGATGGTATGTGAACCTCTTTGAACCTCTGACTTTAATTTTTGATGAATGAAAACATGAGTCCGTCTTGCGCCGGGTCAAAGAAATGTACGGTGCGCGCGGAGGCTCATAAATGTAGTGTGAAAACGCTTCGCTTTTCCAAAACTCCTCGTTGTCCCTTTAATATAAGCTGGGCCAGTTCGGCAGTTGACGCAAATAAAAGGGTTTATATTTGAGAATTTATGGTAGGCTATTCACTACTTATTAAACTACACATTATTTTTCTCAGTTAAACAATTAAACAAAAAAAAATTAAACTCAACACCCTAGTTCAGGTAACGTTAGCACGTCAGTACTTTCAACCTAAACTGCTTCTCTTCAACAACAACATCAACAAGCATTAGCCTTATCATTCACAGTAACCACTCATAAAGAACTGGGGCAATCCCCCAGGTAAATAATGAATAAATTAACATTTTCCGTAATTTTCTAAAGTCGCTTCAACCGTTAATTCCCGCCCTTGACACACCTGTTTTTCAAAAATGGTGCTGTTAGAGACAAGATGGCGGCTCAACGTACCGGAGCAGCAGCAGTACAAGCAGTGTCCGCTTTGCCGTCTCCTCAGCTCCGTGCTTCTCCTCCTCAAGTGGCTTTTGTACACGGTCCGCGGTCGTGTCGGATCGATCATAACGTCCTCGTCCTGTGGATTATAAAGTTTGGACCATGGGTTTGGACCCACGGCGGAACATCGGAGCTACACCGGGATCGACAGCAGCAGACTCCTAGGCAACAGCTAACGCCAAGCTAACCGGCGACGTCAAGGTAACCAGGTAACGTCATTCCTCGGAGATTCGTTAATTCAAAGATCCTTTATTCGTTTTGTGTGAAGAGGAGTTACTCGGGCGAGAAAAAATAAACTCCTACTTTACCTGTAGATTTTATGTAGAGGAAGAGGGGTCACTACGAGTCCTTTTTATGGGACTGAGATGAACTGAACTTTCTGTTGGTGAAGCTGAACTGGTTTTTGTTTTTTATTGTTTGTGTGGGACATTTTGGACATTTTGCTTTTGTAGTTCCACCTGAAAAGGACATTTCCCTTTGTGTTTTGTGCTTGAATTTTAATACAACTGGGATTAAACTGAACTTTCTGTTGGTGAAGCTGAACTGGTTTTTGTTTTTTATTGTTTGTGTGGGACATTTTGGACATTTTGCTTTTGTAGTTCCACCTGAAAAGGACATTTCCCTTTGTGTTTTGTGCTTGAATTTTAATACAACTGGGATTAACTGTTGTATTTTGCTGTTCACGGCTTGTGTTGGTGGTTTGAACAAAGTGAGGATACAGGGCCTAAAGTTGCTGAGTTGTGATTCCCTGTTGGGTATTAACCTGTCCACAATGCATCACTAACTCTGTCTTTTTGTGCATCATCGACTCATAGACACTGTTGTGTTTCCTTATTCGACGATAAAAAAGCGACTTCAAGGTCAATAATTGAGGTGAAAATCTTTGAGATTGCCACTTCACTTTGGAGCAGAGATAATTAAAAGCCTGGTGCGCTTCCCTGGATTTTTTCATTTACCTGAGTCCCCAACTTAATGACTTGGAAAATACATAATTAGTCATGTAAATGGAAAAAAAGGGAGAAACATGTAAAGAAGATAAATCCTCTTTGAAGGTTTAACTAACTGCTTCTTATGGAGCTGATCTAGTGACTTGGCGGAAATCCAGGTTCTTACCATCAGGCTAATATCCACCTGATATATTAGCAAACCAATATCACGCTCTGCTCCTATTTGTCATTGTTCACTTTGCAGAAATTAAGTCGCCCGAGTGTGAGAAGTCACTAAATCCTGAGGAAAAGTGGCCGAGATGAAAGTAGAGAGTGGAGGGGTAGAAAGATGTGTGTGTGACCAGTTCATGGTTATTTCATAGTGACTCTCCAACGGTAGCTGGATTGTTTGTTTAACGTTTGGTTTTGGCAGTGGACCAGCGAGGATGGAGGGATGAGAGAGAGAGGAGGGAAAGAGGAAGGGAGGAGGGGGAAATGAAGCCTCAGGGGGGGAGGAAGAGGGGAGGAGGAGAGGGCAGCTTCCCACAGTTCTGCAGGATCGTGAGAAAGGCGGCGAGGATTGAGCCCAGCCGTCCGGAGTGTGGGCTAATTGATTTAAGCTGTTTCTATAGGGGGGGTTAGAGGAGGAGGGGGAGGGGGGGAGGGGGGAGGTGGATTTACCTTGCTGGTAATTAGTGGCCATTCCTGACAGTGAGGCGGCTCACCGGCGGCCTCAGAGCCCCCCCCCCCCCCCCCCCCCTCCCACAGGATGGATTTTACACCCCATAGGACCAAATCCAAAAAAATCTCACTTTCTGTGTCTTTTCTAAGCCGCAGGGTTAAAGTTTGCAAAATATGTGACACAGAGAGTTCAGTGAAATCCACTAAGGTCTCGACCTGTCAATCTTCGTTCTCGCTATGGCAACATACAGTGTGCTGCACTTCAAACACATTGATCATTACACAAACACACAAACACCAGAGATGTTTTGATAAATATGAATTTAAATGCTGATCTGAGATCCAATAATTCTTTTTTTTTCTACTTTAAGTCTGATCAGATGTTTCATGACATTAAACCTTAAACCAAACCTTCTTAAAGATCAAATTTGAAGGTTTTTCCAGGACTTTTCAGGCAGAATTGTCTCAAATTCAAAGACCAAACAGAGGATATGATATAGACACTTCATCCTGTGGGAAGAATGTTTTAATCCAATGTATGAAAATATTTCTTGCAAACGAAGCCAACGAGTGTCTAACATGATCTTCATCAGTACTAGTTCACTGACTTCTCCTCTGCAGTTGGAGTAAAACTGAAAGTTCCTAGAAATTTTAATAATTTAAACGTCAGATTGTTAAACTACAGATGCTTCGGCACAGTTTGCACTTCGTTATTTTATAATACTGCTCAGAGGGGAGCCAGTTTAAACCATTTCCTGGTTCCCTCTTCATTTGTTTTTGCGGCTTCATGGATGGACCAAGTTGACTATTTTCTTATATTTATTGCAAATATCAATTAATGCATTCATTGAAAACCCAAAACAATCTGCAGAAAAATTGACAACGACAAAAATTTGTTGTATTTTTGTCTCCTTTGTTCTACTTCTCCTTCAACACTTAGTTGTGCTTCCTCATTTGCATCCACCTCTGTTGAGAACAATATATGTATATGTATGTGTACTGTTTTTAATTGCATATGCAGACACTGCTGAATTATACTTGAAAAGGTCTGTTGGGAGTTCTTCTGCAGAAGCTAAATGTATATGTGCATACATTTAAATTCCCATACCTATAGCCTACATTGCAGTAGATTGCATGTGGATAAATTGCTAATTTAATGGACTTAATCATATATTAAGTCCATTATTACCCATTTGTGGGGCTCATGGGAATTGGGACTGGGTAGGAAGTGGTATGTATTTACAGTTTGATGTTTTCCGCCAGTGAACCGTTAATTGTGCTTCACAACCACCAACCTGATAAAGTGTGGTGGTGACGTTAGCGTAATCAGACAGCAGTCATTATAGTGTAACGTTAGCCCCGGTCCCAGTCCCTCTCCGGCTTTGCTGTCTAAATATGGAAACCCACATGGAGTCAGATTTTTTTTCACCATTTGTTTGGACAACATTTCAAAAAGATCCAAACTGTGTCACAGATGCAGAAGAAGGCAGATTTGAGCCGGCAGTGTAAATTCAGCGTTTTTGAAGAAGCGCCTGGTTTCCCTGAAGCGTCACGGTGCCAAGTCTGACTTTGCTCTATTTTAAGCCGCTCGACTGAGATAACCTCCTGGGTGAGAGCGAAGAGAGAGAAACCTGCTCTGCTGTGACACAGACTTTCCCCTTAAAATATATTTTTTCCACCAGTAAGAAGAGGTTTAAATCATGTATCATGACTTCAGTTATTGATTGTGAATAATTCAGACGTCTTGTTTCTCCAGATGAAAACAAGTCCAGACAATTATCTCCCCCTTAAAAATTATGTGAAGTTCCTGCTCCACTCGAAGTTGTTTTAAATTGGAGCGAAGCAGCTGACTGTCCCAGAGGATCAGTGACACAGATGAGCAAGTTTAACCAAAAACAAACTGAGGCTGTCGAGTTAATTACTGCAGTTGATTTAACATGGAGGGAGCTGACGATCAGGAACCATGCACACGGCGTGGACAAAAGTATGTGGACACACACAAAACACAATTACAAACACAACAGGTGTTAATGAGGCTACTGTAAATGTACGGTGGCCCTGAGGGCTCAAGGCACAGTAGGTAAACACATAGAAAGACACCATTTTTGGGGATGGAAAACTACAGACGCCTTGAGCGGCCATACATTCATACATTTTATTTCCTGCATTTCCCTGAGATAACCAGATCAATTTCTCATATTCTCTAGAAAAATAAACTTTGGTGACCACACAGCTGACTGGCCTCCAGGCTCTGGGCGTCTCCATGGATACTGGATGATGACTGAGAGATGCCGATCAACATAACCTCCACCCACTGTGTCACATCTAGGATAAAGAAGGACAACATTAATATATGGCCAATCAGGGCTTTCCATAGAGGAAGCCATAGATTGAGTCGGCAATGGGAAAAGGCGCAGCATTTTAAACCTTTGTCTAACGCTTGTCTGCTGTCATGTCTTAGTTTGAATCACTTCTATCTGCTGACAAAGAGCTAGGCCTATATATTAAAAAACTCAGTACAATCTGGGTCTGGTCCGTACATTTTAAAATACTGGGTCAATGATCCGTGCTTTCCCATTATAGCGGACAGGGAGAATGGTTTGTTTTGGTTTCCGACTCAATCTATAGACAGAAAGTGCATAAAATGATCAAATATCTGCACAGAAAAGATCAAACTCAGCTTGAAAGTTTATTAACAGAAATTGTTCCAACAAAAAAGTGAAAAATTAGAAAAATCTAAAAAAAATCAAACATAATTTGGTGAAACTGAAAAGTTCAATTTTCTCAGCTTTAACTTGGATTAAGACGTGATCAGGTTGCTTTTCAAAGTCTCTAATTTATTAAACTATTTCCTCACAGTGAGTGAGAAGAAGTGTTGAAAAGCAGCAGATTGCTTCGCTCGTTTCACTAGAAGGTAGAAGAGACGAGCGAGTGGATGGAGGCCGAGCCACCCGACCGAAAAAGGTGGATGTTTCTGGTGGCGAGCGATGATTGTCCAGATGGCGGCTCGGCTCAGAGGATGAAGTGCAGAGCTGCTGCTTGCTCCGAAGCCAAATTACCGCTTCACACAATCCTCCGTAAATAAAACGGCGCCCGGTGCCAAAGCGGTGCACGTCGGCCCGCGTGGACGTGTGGGAGACTAATGGCTGAGAATTAGATGTAGCATGTGGGCCTTCTGTCAGCGCCATCGGCTGGTAAATGGCACTTTGGGACACGTGGGTCAAGCCTGCTCTCCTCTGCACACAGTCGGCTGTGGAATCATGGGAAGTCTTGTTTTTGTGTGCGTGCATGTATGCGTGCGTTGGCTTCCTTTCAGTTCATTATACAGGGAAGAAGAAGATGTGACGACGACTCTAAATCTTCTCCTGATGCATGAACACACTCGGCTAACAGTTTATTATTATTCACTTTACCCAATACAAACAGAACAGCCAGCCGGACTAATTTAAACTGCTTTAATTCAATTTTATAGTCATTTCTGGTCTTGAAATCAAATATAAAACTTTAAATAATGACTTTTTCCATTACTTTTTATCATAATAAACTGAATATGTTTGAGTTTGGGCAGAGCTAATCTGAAGACATCGCCCTGAGGGAAGCTGCTGTTCACATTTCTGGTGTTTTATAAACAGCAAGATTAATCGATTAGTTGGAAAAAGAATGTGGAGATTGATCAATAATGTAAATAATCAGTTGCTGCAGCTTAGTATAAAAAAAACCCTGATCCTCCAAAATGAGCATGAAGGTGAATTAACAAATAAACAAATAAACTTTCCTTGAAACGTGCTTCATACTGACGGTAACATTTTATGACAGTTTCACGGCCGTGCAACGTCTCTTTGGACACAGCTCGGCTGAATTAGGCCAACGAGGTTGGATTTCATTTAAAGTTACATGTAAAAGTTAAAAGTTAAGTAAAACTTGATTTACAATGAATTAATCCAAGTTTGAAATTGGGCCGAGCTCTGATTAAACTGGGTTTAGTAAGGTCAAGTTTATTCATTTAAACTGAGTTTAAAGAGAGGTTTAAATGTAATATTCTTTGATTTAGACCTAGTTTGGTGCAAAAGAATATCATTTAACCTGATTTAAAAGTTAGATTTTGTTGGTTTAATCCAATGTATTGTGAAGATCAAGTTTTCTAATAAATATAAGATAATTTTCCGTACACATTGTTCCTCAACTGCATTTTATAAGAGTTTTCAGCAGTAACATATATCTGAATCTAAATTCATTTAAATTGATTTTCAGTCAGTCCATTAATAGATTCACTCATTCATTGGTTCAGCCTTATACAATAGGTGGTTGCAGTCGTTTAGTCTTTCATTGTCGAGCGCACCACAGTGTAACAATATCTCATGCCAATTACCTATTTCCCACAATCCTTGCATGCTGTTTACACTTCTCTGTTATGGTGCAGTCTTTTGTGTGGCACCGATGCATTAGTATAAATTGATCTCTGCAGAGTCTGGTCCATCCGACTGTGGAGGTCTTTATAGTAAAAGAGCTTTTACTATTGATACCTTGTTATCTCTCTTTGTGTTGTGTTGTGTGTTTTTCATTAAATGCAGAAGTTTAAGTTTTTATTCAGGTGAAATCCACTGTTGTACATGTAGCTACACATCACTTCCTGTTGTGATACATTATCTTCATAATTAACTTCTCATTTTGACAACACCCAAGAGATGAAGCCTTTTGCTGCTGCTTTAATGTGTTTTTTTTTTTTCAGTCACTCAGGACACATGTTGGTATCAGACACAGCAGCTTCTCTCTTTCTGATGCTCCGAGCGTCCTCTCTCTTCCTCTCTGCTGTGTTTTATATTCTGGTCTGGACGCGGCTCGGATTAGAGCAGCAGCAAGCAGCACTTGACTGGACTCTGAACTCACTCTGATGCTTCTTCTCCTTCTATTCTGCTCACTCTTTCATATTTCCTTCTGGCAGTAGAATTAAAAAAAAAAAAAAAAGACATCCTTTGTTCCTTTACAGCTTTGTGTGTGTGTGTGTGTCACATCCAGGTGACCTTTGACCTTAAACTGCTGCCTCAGATGATGTTTACACCGTATCAGCAACAATAAAACTGCACCGTCGACCTGCAGGAAAAAAAAAAAAAGAAGCTGACTAGACAATTTGTTCTTCCTGGTGACCTTTGACCTCTGACCTGAACGTGAGCGCTCTCCCTCTCCTGGTTCATGTCGAGCAGCAGCTCCTCTACCTGCAGACGACCGACGACCTCTGACCTTCTCATCCACCTGTGACGCGAGCGGGAGCACGACGACGCTGGTGTGACGTACAAGATAACGACCTGCGTCCTGCAGCAGGAAGGAAGGAAGGATGGATGGATGGATAGATAGATGGATGGATGGATGGATGGATGGATGGATGGATGGATGGATGGATGGATAGATAGATACATGGATAGATAGAAAGAGGAGAGAGATGGATAGATGGGGAGAGACAGAGATGGATGGATGGTTGGATAGATGGAGAGACAAAGAGAGAGATGGATGGATAGAGAGATGGATGAGAGAGAGAGAGATGAATGGATGGAGAGAGATTAATGATGGATGGATAGATGAGAGAGATGGATGGAGAGAGATTAATAATGGATGGATGGATAGAGAGAGAGAGAGATGGATGGATGGAGAGATGAATGAATGGAGAGAGATGAATGATGGAAGGATAGATGGATGGATGGAGAGATGATAGAGAGAGATGGATGGATGATGGAGAGATAGATGGATGGATGGATAGATGATAGAGAGAGAGATGGATGGATGGGGAGAGGGATGGATGGAGAAAGAGATGGATAGGTAGATGGATGGATGGGGAGAGATGGATGGATGGATGGATGGATGGGGAGAGAGAGAGAGAGATGGATGGATGGAGAGATGAATGAATGGAGAGAGATGAATGATGGATGGATAGATGGATGGATGGAGAGATGATAGAGAGAGATGGATGGATGATGGAGAGATAGATGGATGGATGGATAGATGATAGAGAGAGAGATGGATGGATGGGGAGAGGGATGGATGGAGAAAGAGATGGATAGGCAGATGGATGGATGGGGAGAGATGGATAGCAGGATAGATGGAGGGAGGTGTGGATGTGTTAAAGACGATCACACAGGTAGAAGAAAAACCGTTATCCATCTGCAGCTACCTGAAGCTCTCCACCTCCCTCCTCCTCCTCCTCACCCTCCTCCTCCTCCTCCTCCTCCTCCTCCTCTTCCTCCTCCCTCCTCCTCCTCTTCCTCCTCCTCCTCCTCCTCCTCCTCCTCCTCCTCCTCCTCCTCCTCCTCTTCCTCGCCCTCCTGCTGTAACATGAAATATTCATCCAATGCATATTTAGAGGGGGAAGCTCCGACAGGCTGCGTTCGAGATCCTCCTTCATTACAGCTGCAAAACAAACCTCATCCCACCTCCGCCTCCATAAACCCCAGACTTTATTCAGCATTTGTCTTTCCTGATATTTTTACACCAAATAATGAAATAAAATAAAACCCGACGTCGACAGTTTTGCAGGTTGCATCTTTTTTTAAAGCCCCGACTCGCTCGCTCGTGAATCGTCTCCATGTATATCGTGATGGAGTCGGACTCGACCTGCTGCGTTCTCCTGCTACAGGTGCCACAAACAGGCAAATCCGTTCATTTATATGGGTTTTTATTTTATTTTTTACTTCAGTCAACAGTCGGCAACAGGCAGCTTCTCTGACATGTTCATTTGACAGCTGTGTGTGTGTGTGTGTGTGTGCTTAAGCAAGGGATTTCACTTCCTGTCCAGACTCATCAGGCTCATCTCAGGATATTTTTAGTCGAATTATTTCACTGCATCAGCAAATGAAGTTTGAGGTTAAAGGCAGGAAAACATCTGTTCTGTTTCTTTGATTCATCGTCACCGACATTCGTCTGTTATCTCACAACAGAAATCAACTTTGAAACTCAAATATTAAAAACTTGCTCAGGTTTTGTCTAAATTACATTCATATTACATTCTTGTTGTGTATCTCATCATGGTCTTGTCAGTTGTCAACAGGTGACCCACATATGAAATTGGTGTCACATCTGTTTTCTGTTCATAGATTCAAAGGGTCAAAATCCACCTGCTGATGAAGACCCTGAATGATTATTGGATTATATGTATTTATTTATAGTAATGATTATATTCAAATGATTGGGATTCACTCATGAGCTGCCAGACTTTCCGAATTTCCCTTTTTAGGGTTAATAAACTAATTTGTTTCGTTTCACGAATCGTATCGTATCGTATAAATAAAATTGACTTTGATGTTTTATTTTATATGCGTTTCATTTGATTATTATTCATTATTTTAACATTGGTCTTTTCAATGTGCTGTGCCCAGTTTTATTAACAGTAATATTCAAAAAGCAGCTTTTAACTCATAAATGACACTCGTCCTTTCTATTCAGTTCAAAATATTGCGTTCAAACTTCAAGGGGAAATTTGGGGTGAGTTTGCAAATAATACAATAAAGCTATTCCTTTACAAAAATACAAATGACAATGTTTGAAGAGTTAGGATTATTATTTATTCATGTAGTTTATTGAACTTTACTCTGATTTGACATTATGTCTCTGGCAGCTTCACCTTTATTATCTCTGGTTGTATTAGAGTCTGACTCTTCACAATATTTCCATCACGTTATTTTATCTAATGTTAAAATTTGTTTCTCAAACAATTAGTTTTCAAACACTTCACAACATTTCCCTTCACTTGGTCTATTAGAGCTAATAAAGAACAATAAGCAAGGGATGTCACTTCCTGTCCAGACTCATCAGGCTCATCTCAGGATATTTTTAGTCGAATCATTTCACTTACTGCATCAGCAAATACAGTCTGAGGTTAAAGGCAGGAAAACATCTGTTCTGTTTCTTTGATTCATCTTCTCCGATATCTGTCTGTTATCTCAGATTTTCTGTATTTTCCTGGAACAAAAATCAACTTTGAAACTCAAATATTCACTTGGTCTATTACAGCTGATTCCTCCATAAAGAACAATGTCAGATCTTTCAGACATATAAATAATGGAAAATCTCTGTTTTGTCTGTAACTACAGGGAGACTTTTCCACTTAGAGTTTCCATGTTGTTTCATAATGTTGTGTGTCTATTACAGTTGTGTTCACGTGTGTGTGTATCCTGAGTCACGTGTGGAGAAGCCCCGAGGTGTTGGAGAGTGAAACAGCTGAACGATTCCTCCTGTAAAGTTCACACACAAAAAAACACAATTCAGAGGTGAAACCTTCACTTCCCTCCTTTTCTTCTCCTTCCTATTTTCTTCCCTTCGTCGATTGTTCCCGTCTCGCTGCCAGGAAGTCGAGGCCCCGACTGTTTCCTAAGACTTCCTGAGGATGTCACGGCTCTCCCGCGAAAAACGACACGTCTCCGAGACCGAGATGCCGAGAACTTTACCGGTGGACGGGGATCGACTTCCTGTCAGCGGGAGGAAGTGATGATTATCTGCAGCACATCAGGTAAAGCTACTTCCACCCAGAGCCCCAGAGAGGAGAGGGATTAGGGAGGGGATGAAGCCCCTGTCTGTGTCTGCACTAATCTCTGGATGTTTTAACACCTTCATCCTCATCCTCACTCAGTCAGCCCCTGTTTTTTCTTCCCGCTGTGAGCCGACGATGACGACACGATGGGAAACATCCAATTCCCGCAGGTTTTCCTTTCACCGTTTGGACAATAACGACGTGATAAGATCTTTGTGAAGACAGATTTACGCTCCAATATGATGCACATCTAATCTCACTTCAGTGCTTTCTCAACAGTGACAAACCAAAATCCATATCGACTCTCTCATACTGCTCCTTTATCTAAAAAAAAAATTGGATTCTTTTTTTCCAGGCTGCAGCAGATTTATACCTGATTCTAGGTGACAGTCTGTTTCTCCACTTTATTGACTTGTCTTTACTATAACACAGCATGTGGGAGGAATAACCAGCACTTAGCTGCACACACACACACACACACACACACACACACATACACGACTGTGAAAACCTTGAGGTGAAGCTGTGATGCAAAGTAGATAGAAACAAAAAAAAAAGAAAAGAAACAGAAAAAGAGGTTTGACAGCAGCTGCTCCCAAACTGACGAGCTCAGAGAGAAGTGAAATGACAGCAGCTATAAAACTCACACATTCACACCTGAGCTCGGCGGTGGAGTCCTGCAGGGAGGACGCTCGCTCGCTCGCTCGCTCGGCGTTACATCCTCCAGCGGCGTCACTGCTGAATTCAAGAATTAACAAACACAAGACAAGACAGGACAGGAGGAGTATAAAGCAGAAAGAGATGCAGGTATTCAATGCATTAAAATACCAAATGTGACATGTGTACAGTATGCTTCTCACTTTGAGAGGATGAGACGTTCAGGCGTAGTAGGTGATTACGTTGTTAGAAATGCTTTCTGACTGGCTGAGAATTGTGTCAGGAACGTGAAATACTTCACAGGGAATTTATTTTGTTGAAACCAATTGAATCGTAAACAATTCTCAAGGAAAAGCCAAAGATTTATAAAATAAAAGACAAAGAATTGACCCCTTTCTCATAGTGCGCAGGTCTTTAAAGGGTTAAACCATTATCTCACCATTTCATCATGATTAGATGATTAACTGACTAATTAATCAATAGCAGCAACTATTTTGGTGCACGAGTAATTGTTGTAATGATTATAATTAGACTTCCCTGACAGGTGTAGAGCAGCATATTAGTTTAATTAATTACCTTCATGATTCATCAGTTTATTGTTTATTCTATTAAATGTTTAACTCAGATTTCTTTTTTTATACCTGCTGAGATCCACTGACAAATCATTTAGGCTTGTTTCTTCTCCATTTTAGTCTATTGATTTTGTTTTTATTGTGAAATTGTGTTAAAATCAACCAGCAGAGGATTGCATACTTCATGTTGCATGTTGCATGTCTTCAGTGCTGTGGGCTCATTGTACTCAGACAGGGCTACTCAACATGTGTGTTTGTTGTCTTAAAGGGATCAACAGTTCAATATTTAGGCAAATTGGCCCATTGTCATAATCCCTATAGTTTTAGCAGTAGGTTCGTTACCTTTAATTGTCGGTGCAAGCTATTTTTAGAACGGCGGAGCGGAGCAGAGAGCTGTTCAGAGCTAAGCTACAAAGGCTAATGGGATTTCTTGGTTTCCCTCATCAAACTCATCAAATACACAATCCAACGCTCTGGTGGACAAGTTGTGACCTGCACATTCACCACGCTATGAAATAATAACGTAACGTTACGAGACAGAGTTGTTTTAGAGGTAAATGCAGAGACTGCTTGCTGAAAAACTGCTCCTGAAGGCAACGTGCATCAGTGGTTTTGCATGAATTTACCCCGACAACGATTCTGTCTCGTAACGTTCTCTTATTATCTCATAGCGTGGTGAATGTGCAGGTCACAACTTGTCCACCAGAGCGTTTTGGAGTTGTTGGATTGTGTATTTGATGAGTTTGATGAGGGAAACCAAGAAATCCCATGAGCCTCCATAGCTTAGCTATGAGCAACTTGCGACTCTGCTCCGCCGTTCTAAAAACAGCTTGCACTGATAATTAAAGGTCACAAACACTGCTATGACGAGGGACTTCAATGGGCCAATGTTGAACTATCCCTTTAAGACATAATTGAGCATCTGTAAATGCATATACTGCAAAAAAAAACTAAACAAAAGCTGGCTGTTTCCTGCAGTGTGGCCCCCTGCATGGGCCCCTGCCACAGCCACACACAGTGACATTACAATCACTCAGGTTTTTTACTGTAGTGCAGGCAGCTTCATGCTTCATAATGTTAACCGCCTCACTTCCAATTATTTCCTTTTCTGAGCCTCAGAGCGTCTTCACTTGGAAGAAAAAACTCTTATTTTGGCGAGCTCTTGCTGATTTTTTTTTTTTTTTTGGGTCCAATTCCATAATAAAAGCCTGGTTGATTATCTGCCACAGTCGCTGAGATAATTTAGCAGCATTCAGCTTGTGGCTGGAAGTAATTTTCTGCTCTTGGATGTCTATCGAGACCAAATCTAGTTGCATCTTTTGTCAGTGTCGGTATTCTAATGCCAGGAGTGAATCTGGCCACGGAGATAAAACTAACAAAAATATCCTGGACCTGCGCCTGAGCCTGAGAGCAGCAGTCAGGCTTATGCTTTTCAGTGTAAATACCACATGTACAAACACACACACATACACAGGAAGTGTCCAGGAGGAAGTGTGGAGGGGCTGTGGGGTCACCAGAGGTCACTGCCACCTGGGAGGCGGCTATTGTGCGTGATTGATGTTTCCCTGCAAACAGAAGCCGTTTACGTCCCCGCGGCTGTCATCTCAACTCTTATCATGGAAATGTGCACTGAACCTGCTGGATCTCCCCCGGGGGAGCAGAGTGTGTGTGTGAGAGAGAGAGAGGGTGAGTGTGTATGTCGGGGGGGTTAGAGCAGCAGGGGATTTTATTGAAGCTGCAGAATAGCATCTCCCTGCTGTCAAATAAACCAAAACACTCACAACTGTTGTCTTTTTTTGTTGTTGTTGTATTTTATTATTGTTCATCTTCACTTTACCTCCGGCGAGTGTTTCATTGCTCCCAGGTTCTCACAACCTGTTAAAACCCCGCTGTTTAATTTTTACAAATATAGTACACCAACATAAAGAGAGTAAAACTTGTACTTTTCTCCTTTTTTTAAGTTGAGTTTCCTGTGACGAGGACGATCAGCAGAAAGAGGAGCAGAGATGTGCACAGATGCTGCAGGTTCCTGAGGCTAAAACAGGAAACAAACACAACTACTCTGGCTGCTGTTTGAACAAAGGTAAGAAAACTTCACTTATTAAGTATATTAGATATAAAGCCGTGGTTTGGTTGTGATTATAATACTTCATTTCAAGTGTCAATTTCACGACAAATTCTTTGCCTTTCTGCTTTTTTGACTTAGTAAATATACAAAACAATAAGAAAAAATTCTGATTATTGAAAGAAATGTCAGATACAGAGGGTAAGACCCAGATGCAAACGCAGGACAAGGAAGGTAAAGTGAACAAAAACAAACTAATAACTTATTGCATAAAAAATGGTTATGGCAATAAGGAAACTACAAAAGACAGCTGCAGCGTCTGGGGTAAAACCAGACTCAAAATATATAATACAACTATAAATCACAGGGGGGAAATCAAAAAGCTGCAGGGAGGAACTGACTCAGAGCAAAATAACACAGACAAACAGACAGACTTCATACACCGGGGAGAAATGAGACACAGGTGGGATAGAAACACAGGTGGGACACATGAGGTAATCACAGGAAGAAGACAGGGGACAAGATATTTCAAAATAAAACAGAAAACAACAAGCACAAAAACACTAAGAAGTCAAGAAATAAATCAAAAACACTCAAACCATGACACTGAAAACTGTAAAGAAATTGTAACGTGAGTGGCAGCCTTCTTGAATGTCGGGGCTGGTGGGATTCGCCCAACTTCTGGGGGTGTTCAAGATCAAAATGCCAACTCAGAGCTCAGATATTAAGACTTCCGAGTAAAACTGGAACGCACCATAACTCCAAACTCTGTGTACATGAGTTCAGTCAAATATTGTCTTCCCAAAATGTCCATAAACACGAACACAAGCTGCTGCACTGTCTTACAAAGCCTACAGTACGTGGACTGAAGTTGTTTGTGCACAGACTTAAACTTCCCCTTGTGACAACAGCTCTTTAACACTTCAGTATAACATATTGTTAGAGACCAGGATCTGTCGTCTGGGTCTCCAGGAGCCTGTCAGCAGCTTCTTCAGCCCAGACTGAGGCTCCGCAGTCAGCATCATTTTCTTGCAGCTTACAGGCTCAGCATTAATGGCTCAGCTCGACACTAAATGTAAAATATGGCCACACACTGGAGTATATATATATCTCCCTGGCTGTATTGTGCAGCATTGTTACCGGGGGTTTGCGGGGCAGCGCTGAGTCTTTGTCAGCCTCTGCTGATCCCACTCGGGACCGTTACTGGATAGAAATGTGAGAGACTGAAGCCGGCCGTCGGAGGCCTGAGCCTGGGACAACACATGAGAAAAATCCACCACAAAGAGGTGTCATAAGTTGAATGCTCTGTACTTTTTTTTATCCATTTGTTGTGTCAGCTTTCGGCTTGTTCTGACTCTGCAGCTCCCGCATGACCCATTGATTGAACCGCTTGTATCCTCTGCAGCTTTTATACTGGGTCAAATAATCTGTAGACATCACAGGCTCCCGAACTCATCGTCGCTCAATTCTCGACCGTCCTGTCCATCACACAGAACCAAGAAAGAGAAAGATACACCTCTCGGAGGGATTTGTGGCCCTGATTTATCTCTGCTATCTTTATTTCTGCAGCAGTCTGTCAATCAATGCATCCAGAAAGCTTTAGGAAAATTATGTTTTGCTTTTAATTTGAAAGGCCTCACCCACTGAGTATAAATAAGGCAGGACAACGATCGTATCCAAGTGGGAAAGAAAACAACTGAGGAGCTTATTTTAGGCTCAGCTTGAGTGTGCGTAACGGCCCGTACACATGTAACATCGGTCCGATTGATTATGTGTTTTGCCGGCTGAGGATCAAGCTGCCAAATCAGGCAAGAAGTGAAGATGGCCACGGTTACTGCTGCAAGAAAACTGACAGCGAAAACAATATCAATACTGCAGATCTTGTGCAACAGACCAACAGGAACAAAACACAAACAAAACTGCAGGATTAAAAGAGACGTGACTTCTGAATGAAACCATATTTGCATCCTTTCCACCTGCGTTTATTTGTGCAAAGTCGAAGCTCAGAGGGTTTGCTAAGCGTTTTAAGATCGACAACACATTCGACTTCTATTAAATATTAAGTTTTAGGTTTAGGAGTCTGTGTTGAGGGGAAACTCAGCAACAACAAAACACAACAAGCCTCACAAAATATCTGAAAAGGGGTTCACTGAAAAATCTCGGTTTGGATTTAGACTCATTTTCTCTTTCAACACTGCTCATTTTTTTGGGGAGGAGAGGCTCTGACTTTCCAAATTCCTATTCAATTTATGCAAATCTCCCCACAATGGCCACTGTTGCAAAGTGTTGCATACTGTAAGCCAGCTAAAAGCGACGTGCCGGAGCCCAAAGCAGCGCTCCCTTCAGGTTTCACAGCGTTGTAGCTGCACGGGTAGCTTGACACCGGGGAGGCTGAATGAATAATAGATGTGTGTTACTTCACCCAAATGGATGAATAATTCAGGAGGGGGCAGGGAGAGTGTGTGTATGTGTGTATGTGTATGGAGGGAACAGACGACAAGCGATGGCCGGACTCGATGTGCAAACTTGCACGCTGGCTGCACGGGCGCCGTCTAAAAATACAGACTCACATGTTGGGTAAAAAGGGACGCATCAGGCCGCAGCCACGAAATGTACAGGTCTACAACATCCTGCAGGGAGACGATGTTCACGCACACAAAGACATGCAGATTCACTCAGCCTACCTACGCACATGTAGCTTGTAATACAATGCACAGGCTGTCAGAAATTCTCACAAGTCCCCTGGCGAGGCCGGGATTAAACAAGTTGAATAGAGAGCTGGGAGAAAAGGCAGAAGACTGTGGCAGCGTGTAGGAGGAGGAAGGGTTTCTCCAAATGATACTGTAACATCTAATCCGGTGACCAAACCGCTCAGAGGGTGCACGGCTAGGCCAAGGAGGTTTTAGGGTTTTAGGCGGTTTTAGAGTTTGGCATTGTGAGCGCTAACTCCTGCTCTGCACTGATCCCACTCCATTTAAACAGATTCATGAGAGAGAAAGTAAGCGTCCTCCTTTCACTGCACTCCTCTGTGTTCACTCTCACTCCTCTTAAAGTCATGCACAGCTGCTGCAGAGAGAGTCCAACACTCTACTTCTATTAGCTTAAACATGTTTCTACTGTTAGTGCTGCAGCTCTGGCCACTGATACGACCCATAATCCGTCCTTTTGAAACACAGGAGCAAACGCACACAACTCATGCTTAATTAATGCATGACTATTTCCATGAGTCATCTAATCTGATGCATGTATGCATGCATAATAGATCCTGGACCTAACATGTTAAATGATGTACAACTGATTTAAGCTGAATATTAAGTGTTCACATCACGAACCGTTAGCGTCTTGATAATATCTCAGTTAATGTTACATACAGCGCATTAATACATGGATATGAGTCATGGTGAGTGAAGCGTTCGTAATGTGTTGGTTGTGTAACTCTGCTATTAAGACTTGGCCTGATTAGCGCGACTTCGTCCACTGCTATTAGCAGCGTTAGCAGAGAGACGCTGCTGCTACGATGCAAACCTCAGTGTCGCAGCTGGACTCGATCATTAACATCTCATTTGTTTTTTCCTCTGGGGATTTTTCTTACAGTCCCCAGAGGAGAAAATATTCAACTGTCCACCACTTCAGTTCATGGCAAAGTGCTTCAGAGGTGAAGTTAAATGGAGCCGTTTGGAGGATTTAAGGGAACCATTAGCATAATATGATTTCATTGGTGGATAATCACCTGAAACTAAGAATAGTTGTGTTTTCATTAAGTTAAAAATCAATGCTTCATATCTAAACATGGGGTCAGGTTTTCAATATAACAACAGAGCCCACCATGTTTCAACGGTAGCTAAGAGGGGACAAACCAAACCACATAGGACCTCTTATGTTACCTCAAGTCTGTTGAGTCTTTGATATTTTACTAAAATTGTTAGTAAGACTTTATAAAATTATATACAATGTAACTTCAGCGTCCTTTCTCTGATTAGGAAAAAAAGTTATATATTTTACATATCTGAATATTCTCATTAGGAAAATAAGAGGAAACCCATTTTTATGTTATGTTATATGAGGCTGACTGCTCAGCTGCAGTCATCCTCCTTTCTAAATCCGTTTATTGTAATGGTCCTTTTCAATTTAATTTAATCTAGAAACAATAATTGTTGCAGAAAATGAGCAAAAACTGCTGGTATAGAAGCCACGCCTACTTCCGTGGCTGTTTTTCTGGTGCCACCTCAGGACAAACTTTGTTATATAATGAACATTTTCTCATGACTGTGGACTTTTAGTCTTGTTTCTATTTTTACCATCAACTCTTTAAAATACATTTCATTGCGTTACAGCTATAGAATGAATGTTAAGGGGATTTAAAAGTTGCTGAATATCAACACACAAGTGCCAAATAACAGGATTATCTGACTAATACAATTATAAATTGAAGAACTCAGCAGAGTTTTTCGGCGGCTGCTCGTCTCTGTCGGCTTCCACTAATATTTTGGTAGAAGTTGGAGGAGAGCCAGGACGGAGCTGCAGAAGCTCGGCTGGTTTCTGTCGGCGGCGATGTTGTTGCTGTTGTTGTTATTGTTGTTGTTGTTGTGTTTCGCTCCGCTGGCTGTTTTCTCTGCAGAGGTGTTGTTGTGACTCATCTGTCTCCTGTCAGCGCTGATGGGGAGAGGAATTTCATCTCCGTAAGAAAAACCCATCCTTCAAACCTGTCTGCAGAAACACTCATCAGCACATCCTCGTCTTTCACTTCACCCCCGTCCTTCTTGTCTTCTTTCTCCTTCCTTTGCTTTCCTTCTTGTTTTCTTACAGCTCATTTTTATGGAAATACAGGTGCTAATTATAGCAGGTTATACCATTTATTATAAAATTCAGGTAATTTAGAGACATCCTCTTCTCCAGTCTTGTTTCTTTTTTATCATCTATAAAGAATCTATAGCTTCTGCATTTCCGCTCTTCCTCCCCTGAAGGTCACCTGGAGATTATATCTACAGTATATTATAATATAGATTATAGATTATAATCACACCATTAGCGTGCCGTTTCAAGCACCTTTAACCTTCTCATTTACAGTAATGTTTGTGTGACATTCTTCCTCTCTCAGGTGCTCGGAGGTGAACGGGTGAGGACGGTGACATTTATGAAAAGGTCACAGGCCGGATTTGAACCCACAATATCACGTTAAGGCACCTTAGTCTGAATGAATCCTCCTCCTCCTCCTCCTCTTCCTCCTCTGACTGACGGACCAGTCATGTGAAGGTCACCTGAAGATTAATGAGCTGATTGCTGACGGAGGAAATGTGTCCGACGCCGCGGCCTCCCTCCTCCTGTAATGATCATCATTTTCTCTTTATCTACACGGCCGCCGACTCTCTCTCGCAGCGGGGTTATTCTGAATCAGTCTGGAGGACATACCTGCCCCTCACCCCCACCCTCCCTCCCACCCACCCCTTCATTTTTCATCCTGCCCCGCTGCCTCTTATCCCTGTCGCAAGGTGAAAGCCGCATGCCAAATCTGAGTACCGCGGGGGGATTTCAGGGATCGAGCACAGGGTGGAAAAATGTGAGGTCCATTGTGTCATTTTCAGTCTTTATACAGACTTTTATTCTTTACTCAGTAAAATTGGAGCTTTAAATGAAACCTGACGCTCAAACAAGAAAAGGTCTGAAGTGAAATTTTCTTTGCAAAAATCTGTATTCATGATTAAAATGTCGCAGTTTTTTCAGTTTGGAAGAAAATGGAGGTCAACGGCGCAGCAAGAGGACGATGGACTGGACTCGGGCGTAAAATCAAGTTGACGTCAAATTGACATTGGATGAGGATGTTCATTGAGATTGGAGGAAATCAATCAAACAATCAATATGTGGCTCTGTGCATGATGTCACCTCCGTTTCCTTGGATATGCTCGTTATGCAGTTCAGGTCCAGTGTTTAGTCACATCCTCTGCTCAGCTTGATACTGTACTGTAGCAACGTTTGCAAACACTCAAGGCGCCGATCTCTGGAGACACAACGTCCAAGGTTTCGTCTTATCTCTGGAGATCCGTCTTATCAATATTGTATCGGCTCCTGCAAGGTTCAACACAGCGAACTGAGACTCTGAGACCCAAGGCCTCTGGTGGTCCTCAACATACGAGAGCTGCTGAAGGCTCCAAACTCTCCTACAAGGTTGGAACAGGTCATAATAATGAAGATGTTTCAAATATGCCAAGAGGAATGTGAATCATTCAAGGCTGATTACATGAAGCTCACTTTCTCACAACTTCAAGACATTGAGTTATTATCTGAGGATTTTGCATCTAATTAAAGTTTTTATTTGGAATTTTTTTACCTTATGGACCTTCATCATCTCTCCTCCTGCTAGAATAACTGCTACCTTCAGCTCCAGGCTCAACCAGTCTGCACAATCTCAGTCCGAAACTGGTTTCATTGTTTTGCCCTCTTTTTTACCACTTAGGGCCCTTTCACATTGGGGATGTATTTTTTTGTGCGGGTAATTCGCATGTCAATATTTTTTCCCTCAAACTCTGGTTTTCATCGACTCCTTTCACACAGGCAGTGAAAGTTACACAGTGAAAATGGGACATAATGTCATAAAAATCGGAGTGAGGTCAATTTTTCAGAGCTTTTCCCAGGCGACTAAACACATCAATCACATTGCGTGGAAAGGATGTACAACCCGACACAAGTTTGTCCTTGTCTTTTATTTATCATGTAAAGGCCTTAAAGGAGACATATTATGCCCCTTTTCCACAAATTAAAATAGTTCCCAGGTGTCTTAAAGACATGTATGTGACATGCTTCGGTCAAAATACCCCAAGGATCAAACATCACAGCATTTTTTTCATCTGCTCAAAACAGCCCTGTTCAGAACGGCTGGTTTCAGTGCCTGTCCCTTTAAATGCAAATGAGCCACTGCTTGCCCTGCTCCCTCTACAGGTACTGGGGTGGTTTTATGCAAATTCGAAAACTAATGACATAATTGAATGACAACTGAGGGAACAGCTGGTAAAACCACATGGATTTCAACCTAGGGAGCCTGAAAATTACAGATTTTTTTTGTCAATTCTCTCATTTTCTCTCAAGACAAACACCCAAATATATGTTAAAGAGCCTTCAAAAAGTGATAAATCCATAAGATGTCCCCTTTAACACCCATTGGCCCATCAATGACCCAGCATTGATTAGAAGCACCACGACCCACAAGACGGCGTTAAGGGGTTAACATCCATCCAAGACGATTGGCTACCAGTCGATATCCGTAACATGAGCCTCCCTAGCCTTGTGTTTTTACTGGAAACACATAATCATGCGGAACTGCTCAGCACTTTAACTCGCACACAATAATTTAGATTATAAAGGAAACATAAGCCAATATTATATGTCTCTCGCCTAAACTCTGTGAATGCAGTGACTCATATCAGCACCGTTACCAGACTGTGATCCTGTGTTTTTGTCTTCACCATAACATTTTACTGCTCACGATGCAGTTTTCATGTCGGCTTGTTGTCTTGGAGCTGCCTCAAATCGCCAGGTTTATATTTATATTGATGAGGCTGAGTGGATTTAACCGGGGCTAAAAGAGAGGGGCGATGGGGACAGAACATTAATTGCCACTGTGTCATTATGAATGTCAGTGAACAGCTGGATGTGCACAGCTGTTAACCGGCGAGGCGTCTTCCATCACCACACCAGCCCCGGTCCCTGCAGCCCCGCCCCTCTCATCACCATCACTATCACCATCATCAACCCAACCCCCCCGTGCACCCTCTACCCTCAATTTATCGCTCCGCTCCTCCCACCGTATTCCCTCGTTCCTAAACCAGCTCTGGAAGGTGAACGACCGCCGTCCCCTCGCTCACATCACCTCGCGTGGTGGAGGACACACATGTGGCGAGGCCGATGTTTCGGCTTTCACCGTTCAGATCCATCACTGCAGACGAGTCTTTTCCTGCAGAGAGAGAAACTCAGTTGTGATGCAGATGAGGAGCTGAGGCCACAATAAAACAGGAGGCAGGAGGATGCAAACGTCTTTTCTTTTACATTTTGCTTTTTGTTTTTGTTCTGAATTGCTGAATATCTCCCATCGGGTGCATTTTACATATATTTAAGTGCAATATTTTACATTCAGCTAAAGTGTTACTCTGAAAATACAAAAGTTATACATTTTACTGATAATATATTTATAGAAGTGTTGTGTGTTGAGCCCGTCAGTGTGTAGTTGTTTCGTGAATCTATTCATATGATTGTTCAGTGTTTGTCATTCTGAACTCTTTATTTATATATAAATCTATATACCTACTGTACAGGTGCAGCCATTTTCCCACCGTTGCCTTGGGAACGTAACAAAATGACATAATTATGTGACGTGAAATGTTATAACAAGAGATACAAAAATGAGAATAGGGTTTTAAGGGAATCATTTTTTCCCCCCATTTGTTCATCAAATCGCATTGTTTTTCTATCTCCTGCAGTTTTTGTAAGTTCCCACAATTTTAGCAAATTTACGCAATTTTATCGCATAAAATTGCATAAATACCCATCACATATTCCATCACATTTTATAATCCACATAATGAAGGATTTTTGCAACAATCACAAAAAAACATTTTCTGGAAGGATTGTTTTATAATCTGTTGTAATATTTATTTACACAGGTAGATAGATACATGTAATTATGCATCGTTTTTAACTTTAATGACTGAGTTCTCAATATTGATTATGTGTTGGCTCCCTACCAACTGTAAAACACTTATTTTTGTGTCTTTAGTTCAAAAACATTTTATTTATATCAAATTGTCGCAAACTGTTGAATTGACATGTTTATTTTCCTGTTACTGTGTTGTTCATTATTATTATTATCTGTTAAATGAATTATCACTCCTCTTCTTCCTTCTCCTGACACTGACAGTTGGATGAGGCAGAGGCAGAAGCGCTCTCTCGTCCTCTTCCTTCCTCTTCCACTTTTCTCTCGTTGCCTCAGGTTTTCTCCTCACTGGCTCGTTAATTAGCCGCACATCTCCTTTGAATTACACTTAAAACAGAGCCGGTGCTGTGGGTCAGGGCCTCTCTGAGCTAATTACCACTTAGCTCCAAGTGCCACTCTGTGCTGTGTTTGGCCGGGGTGTGGGAGGGGGTAAGTGAGTTTCTGTGTGTGTGTGTGTGTGTGTGTGTGTGTGTGTGTGTGTGTGTGTGAACTGCTTCTCTGAAGAATCAAAGTTTTTCTTTGTTTCATATCCATTTTCTTATCTCAGTTCTTCAAATCACACACACAAGTCCTGTCCTTGGGCAAATGGATGAAAGCCCAGTGTGTGTGTGTGTGTGTGTGTGTGTGTGTGTGTGTCATGGTAGGATTGCTGAAGGGGTCAGGAAGCCTGTTAACATCTTCTTGGTCAGTCAAAAGACACAAATTCACAAAAATCTAAAAGAGGCAAAAACACAAGGAGACACAAAACGACACGAACGGAAAACAACGGTAGAGACACAAACTGACGAGAAAAAGGCACAAAACAACGATGAAAGGACATAAAACAAACAGAGATTTTTAAAAAATGACTGTGATGAGACAGAAAATGACCACAAAGACACACAATGACAACAAAGATACTGTATAGATAGATAAGAGATACGCAAATTAGCAAAATTAGCCACAAAATAATCATAGAAACCACAAAAGAACACGAAAAATATTCAGAAACAAAGAAAACATAAATGGCCTTGAAGAGATGTAAATCAATAAATACAAAGAATCACAACGAGACCCCCCCAAAAAACAAAAAACACAAAGTGAAGCAAGAAGACACAAAACGAGGAGCCGCAGAAAGAACTACAAAGAGATGCAAATCAACCGCAATAAGATACTCTACAAAACAAAGGAACAACAGAGACACAAAACAACTACAAAGAGACACAAAACGACTTGAAATAGACATAAAACGATTACAAGAAAGACACAAAAACACAAACACAACGTGCACAGACACAAAATAAACACACAACAAGAAAAAGAGGTGTAAAATGACCACAAAGAGATGCAACGCACACACATCTGAAGTCATTTTGTGCTCCTTTGTTGAAGAGGTGGAGGCCTTTTAATCCAGCTATGATGTGTGTTTGTGTGTGTTGTAAAGTTGGTGAAGTGTCAGCTCAACTATAAGTTTCCTTGTAGTGGTTTTCATACTTCTGTTCTCCAGATGTCACACTTGCGTGAATAAGTGAAGAGTGAACACACACACTAGCATACTGTACAGACACACACACTGACTCAGCCTCAGTGCGGCACACGTCACACTGTCTTTACAGTTAGTCATTAGTGAGTTTGCATCACACACACACAGTTATCATGCGAGGATCCTCCCATCTGCTCACACTCCTGCCCGGCCTCATTACCGGCGGCTCCCGTTGATAACAGACTCACTCCTGCTTCTTCTTTCTTTATCTTT